>NW_013676026.1:6489-17714 GCF_000517525.1 Limulus polyphemus
CACAAGGCCTACCCAACTGCGCCACCCAATGTCCTCAAGTTGTTGCTGAGGGATCAGTTTGTAGATGCCTCAGACAGTCCACAACTAAAGATGCAAGTCATGCAAGCACACCCCTCTACTATGCAGGATGCAATGGCCAGAGCTCTGAAATTCGAATCCTTCGTTAAGTCCAGCACAGAGGTACCAAGGTTGGTACAGTCATCAGGATTCAAAACCAGAAATAGTCAGCTTTCAGATAGGTTTGAGGGATATTGCTGGCACTGTAACAAACCAGAGCACAAGAAAGCTCAATGCTGGAAACTTCAACACAGGGAAGATGCCACGGCAGGAAAGGCTGCTACCCACAAATGTTGTTGGAACTGTGGAGAGCAAGGACATATGAGGAGCCAGTGCAAAAAGAATACAACCAATAAGTTAACCTTGGGGAATCAAGTAGTGGTTTGTGTTGAGGGACGCCCACCAACCCTTGTCGCAAAAGTCCCAACAGCTAAGTGTAAAATTGCAAGCACACACATAGTGACAGGAAAGCTGGATGGCCAAAAGTGCAACTTTGTCATAGATTCTGCATATCAGCAAACCCTTGTGAGTATCAAGGCGCTAGATCACAAAGGAGTACCAGAAGCTGTACAGAAGCTCTGTGGTGTGACAGGACATTATGCAAGGTTGTTGGGACCAGTGTGGGTAACTATTGAGCTCATGGGCATAAAGGATAGACACAAAGTATACTTGGCTGACATTGAAGACCCTTGCATATTGGGGTTGGACTACTTACTACCAAGGACGTGTGTAGTTAACTTTGATAAAATGACGTTTGGGAACAACAAAGGCCAAATTCCGGTAAGTATTAAAAGAGAGGTTGAACTAACCAGGTGCCATCAAGCTGAAGTCAAAGTGACTGAAGGAGTTGATGATAGTGAAGTGGAACCAAATATAGATATCAAAGCAGAACAGGAGAAAAACCCAGGTTTAAAGCAATAATTGTTTTTTAAAAGCAAATGTTTTGCACCCTGCTTTTGAGAAGGTGTCTAGCTTAAGCCCTGTGACAAAGAACTATTGGGCACAATGGGACCAGTTGAAGCTTGAAGATGGTATTCTTCTTCTGAGATGGGAAACTGCAGATGGGAAAGTAACGAACTGGCAAATGGTTATACCGAGAAAGTTACGAGAAGTTGTGATGCTTCAATCCCATGATAGTTTAACAAGAGGACATATCGGAGTTAAGAAGACATTTAGAAGACGTGACTTCCGCTGTCATAACACCATTAATCGGTTAAAAACTGGAAAAATCCTATACCGTGACATATATTTCTTACTGGCTGCCTTTCTTTTAGTCAGTAGTTCAACATTAGAAAGGTATATTTGAACCTTAGTGGTCTCTGACACTGGCCATTTAGTCTATTTGCATATAAGATGCTATTCCCGTTGAAAATACCAATACAATAAGAGTATAACTGTTAGGCTAGGTCAGTTTTGATGGACATGTGTTCTACTACTTGGGACGCAACAAAGCCCTATGGTAGGTTGCCACTCTTACAACTATGTTTTTATTGACATACAGACAAACAGTGGGAAATTTACGGAGATTTTGTAACCCTGCCCTATAGGCATAGAAAATTAGAAAATGGCAGTCTCCAGTGAGTGCAGTCGTGTTGAATTACGTCACATTTTGTTGATCCCAAGATGGTTCCCTTCAGTGTATAGAACTTCACTGGGTGATGTTATGAATTAATATTTCTTAACTGTTCTATTCTTAGTGTAGTATTACTTAATTGTAGATTACGAATGACAGTGATTTACACAACACATATTCAATAAGAGAATAATTTCCAGCTAAGCTACGTAACAATTTGGCAGGTATTGTGCATCGAAAACAACAAGCCACTCGCAAATAAGTTAGTTAGTAATAAGTTTTTATGGAAGACATAGACCTATAAGTTAAAGAATACCATGCCCAAATGTAAGGTAGGAGTACAAGCGCTAGCAGCAGCTCAAAAGAAGTGCTGTTTAACTTTTATACAGGAAGCTTTTGGAAATTATGGAAACAATAACTACATATGGACAAACATTTTTATTCAGATGAGTTTATGTCTAGCCTTGTACAAAGAAAAATTAGAGAGAACATTGCTCTCAGCTCACTATGACGTTTACACATCTGTATCACCACCGCAAAAAAAATAGATGACCCAGAAATTTGGCCAACCAAGTGTGAAGTCTATGGAATGATTACTATGGTTTGTAATCTTAGCTGTAGGTGAGAATATAACAATAGTTTATACTGTTACGACAGCGGAAGTCACGCGCCGCTGGGAGCATGCGCGCTAAAGTTTTTAGAAGGATCATAAATTTTCCTGGTAACTCTAGTTTGTTCAAGGCACCTTCTTTTTTTTAGTATATAAGCCTGGTGAGTAAAACCAGCGCGATGGGGCAGATAGATAATTGAGTCAAACGAACAGTAGGCACAGTAAGGAAAGTGTGTGAATCACTGCGATTTATAGCGTGTGTTATAAAGGTTCTTAAGTTTAAAGTGACTGTGGAAATTCTGTGTATTACAAAGTTGTATCGAAAAAGAACAAACTAGTTTTAATTAAGAAATAACTTGTATCGCTAAAGTTCTTTGGAAAGAATTTATACAGGAAATTAAGGAAATTATCAAACGAGCAGAAACGTAACAATACCTATTTTTCCGTTTTTTACAATAAACCAATAAACTTGAAAAGATATGTACCTGAATATACTCGAACAAAGATATATATTTTTCAAGTAATTGAAATGTACAATCTGGAAGTTTTTCTCCCTCAGTGTTAGTGTTAGAGGTAATAGAAATCCTGGATAACTAGATTGGTGTATAAAAGACAAATAAAATCTCATTGGAGAAGCTTATTTGGATGGCAATACATTTGGTTATTTGGAGAAATTGTTAAGCTTGTTAATGGTGTTTTTAGTAAAGTGAGATGTACAACCCTGGGTATTTTTGTTTTGTAGAAATCGGTAACATTAATTTAGTGATTAGTTTCAGTGATGTAATTAATTTTCTTAAGAATAACAATAACACCATTCTTGTCTATTGGTTTTGTGACAATATGATTAGCAGATTTAAGATCTTTAAGAACAATTCTGTCTTTTTGGTTGAGTTTATTATGAAAATGTTTGAATGATTTTATAGCTTGGATTTTGTAATTTTCCTTGGCTTTGACATAACTCTTTAAATGCTGTTTTCTGTTTGCAGGAGACAGTTCAATTAACAGGACTTGGAATTTCGGAGTACCTTCATGATTGAGAAAAAGAGTGGAGATTGGTTGTAAACACCTTAGTAGTCTGATTTTTCAACAGAATTTGTGTAGGCCAGAAAAAATCTTCTGCTTCAATAACGTTGTGGGTGGAAGGGAAATTGAGACCTTTACTAAGAAGGCTCATCAGGTGTATGAGAAAGTACTGCATTATAAATATTTATGAAATTACTTTCACAACAATTTGATGTTTGGTGATTAGAATACTGTGGTTGCAATTATTATCATAAGCAGGCTAGATTTAGCTGGTTAGTCTCCATTAATTAGTAGGTAGGTTGTGTTATATGTTTATTTAAAATATTTATTTTTAAAAGAAGGTGATATAATAAAGAGTGACGGCGTTCTTGCTTTTGTTATGAAAACAGTTGTGTTTGTTTGATTAGAATATTGTTCTTAACTGTAGCATAATTAGCAAATTCGTGGTTATTTTTGGGGTTCTGGTAGAATTTCTTGACAAGTTGGGCGAATTCTAAGGAAGTATTTTGCATGTTTTGGCATGTTCATCTTGTTTCAGCAGTCATTGTCACGATCGTTTATAATATGTGCTTTGACCTGAAAGACGAGGAAATGTTTCTAATGTGTATTGCTAATCAAAAATCCCATATACTGATACCAAATATTTCAAATATCTGTTCTACCCATCCCAGCTTATATAGAAGTGTTTATACATTTTGATCTCTGTGTTATCAAGTTACATATTTCCTATTAAAAATGTATCCCAGTTATTCAAAGTTGATAGATGTTTCAAAATTGCTATTAGTAGGTGTAATTAGTATGTCTGCTGTAAGAAGTAGAATTGTTAAGATTATATATCCTTCAGGCCTTCTGATGACAGTGGGTGTGGTGACTAGCTGCCTTTCCTCTAGCCTTTCATTGCTAAATTAGGGACAACTAACGCAGATAACCCTTGTGTAGCTTTGCGCAAAATTCAAAACAAATATTTAAACCGGGCCTTCTGATAAGCTAAGTTACTAAAACCTAGTTAGAATGTTATTGTAGTTAATATCAGATGCACACATTTCTCTTAATGGGCCTCAATAAACGGTTGAACTACACTGCTGTAAATACCAGAAATGGTTTAACAGGCCCCTCACAAGCCAGTGAGGGAAATTTTTGTTGAAAAAAAACTACCCAATCCGGCTATTCTTAATATGAACTGAAATTTTTTTGGGCATGTTTATTGGCTAAAAAGAATGATTCCGTACTCTTTTATCGTTGGAGCTGTGAAAAGTGATTTGAAGTAGTAAGGTGACTGAAATCCGTTAGGACATCACGAGCTTAACGCCAAGCACAAGAAGCATGGAAGTCTCCAAATGACGTGCAGCGGTATTCATAAACCGCTTAGAACCACCTTGGTAGATATTGCGCAGCAAGCCAAGTATATTATTATGCCTGTAGCTGCTTTCAAAGTATTCTTGTCTGCTCATCCTACTTCTGACTGTCGTGATGCTTCGACCTTGCATACCAAATCACAGGTGAAATCGTTCGCATCTTCATTGAAAGCTAAACATAAAAAAGGTGATAGCAGAAACATAAAAGGTTGACAATCGCTTAATTAATGATGCTAAGAATGTGGTTTTATTTATATATACTGAATTTACTTCCAGTGAATAGACCTTAGTACTAGCTAGTGTGGAGACTTGAGGATGTTGTATTTCACTTGAAAAATTATCAATTAATAAACGTAAACATGTCTCGAAGTTGTATCGAAAAGATACGTCCAAAACCACCCTCTTTGGGAGTTTCTGGTTTGAACTTACTTTTAATACTCAACCCACTTGGCTCTTGGAGGACGTGTTAAAAATACTTTCAAGTGAATCAACCAATTTAAGGGTAAATAAGTTACTTTTATACTCAAATACATTACTTTGTCTGCAAAAATCATTGAGGTACAAATCCTTTAAAATTGTGACATACAAGCATGTCATAGGTTTCCTACCTGCTTTACTGATATAGGATTTAAAAAATATATTCACTTATTTTATTTGCATGTGGTTTTAACCTTTCTAATTGATTTGTTTATTTGTTATCTATAGTACATAATGTTTATTGTGCCTGAGAGGATATTGCAATAACATATAGCATCTGGGTTGAAAGAATTAATGCTTGTATATCCTTTGATGACCGAATTCAAATTATTATAATGCCAATGAATGCTCTATTTGAGCAAAGGTCACGAGGTGACGCTGTTAGCTGGATAAAGAAACTAAGTTAATCTTTTGAATTGAGAAACACTTTATTAGTTAAGTTTACATGGAGTTCTTCTATTAAAGGTTTACTTTAAGATCATGATGTTTAGTTCAACAGAAGTATATCCTGAGAGAAGGAATGTTATGCAGCTAATCACAATAGAAGCAACTGTCTTTTCATTTGCGAAAGTACAAATGTTGCATTTTCTTTTTTGTCTATTCTGTAATAAATATTGTATTCATTTTGTTAAACTTGTCCAGCCTCCGTATTTCACACACACCCCTAGGAAAACTAAATTATGTTATGAAATACAGAATACTCTCTTTATTTTTTGAACAAATTTGTTGTTAGTAGGTCTAACCATCTAATAGTTGTAGGGAAATCAATTTCCACCTGAAAATACAAGTAGACAGGAAGGAGAAATGTTGGTGCTATAGATCAGGATTTATTGTGAAGCTACTGAACTGATAACATGCATACAAGCCCTTGCTTGATCACTTGAGTTTACTGAGTTTAAAGGAATACTTTTTATTAGTAGAATGGCATATTCTGGCATTAGAAGTACCCATGAACAAGAGGAAGAATTCGTGGAGAGAGAGATTGTTGTATGGGAGAGATGTCAAGTTGTGGCCATAGAACTTTCTCCCATTTTGCAAAGGTCTATGTCAGCAGTCAGCCTGCAACTGCTGACTAAGGGAGATTTGCCTGTGTCTGTAACACTCAGATCACCCTAGCAAACAGTATCCTTGAGAACTGATCACAGAAGAAGGGAAACATGGATGAGAAAAGGTCATCAAAATGATCTGGCACCTGGTGAGTTTGAGACCATGTAGGAAGTCTGTATCAAACCCCTAGCTTGTTGCCATTCAGAAAACTACAGCCCCAGTTCTGGTATGTAACACGGCAACCAGTGGGCAGAGGCTGGGTGTGTAGCTGGTGGATGACTTCTATCAGTCAGAGCTGTCTCTGTCAGAAGTAAGACAATGTGTATCCACAGGTGAGAACCGTAGCCCATAGGGTGAGGTACCTTTCAGAACTGATAGGTTCCTCAGAACTAGGAAAACAGTTTGTGACACTTGGGATCATGCAGTAAGTCACATCCAGTATTGTGTTCCCCTATGGGAACCTGGAACAGGGATCGACCTACCATTGGGATGCCATTGTCCCTGTTAACACTTTCTAACCAGAACCAATGACATTAGTAGCATCTTCTCCTGGCTTCTGGCAGTATCATGAAAGAAAAAGAGAGTTCGTTCTGACACATAGACTCCTGTGAGTGAAGCCAAACAGATCATGCCCCCAATGTTCAAGAAAATAGCAAGAGTGAACCTAGACCAGTTCCTCAAACACTTCAGGCAAGTAACTGTCTGAAATGGTTGGACTATGGAACAGGGTGTGCAATGACTGGACCTAAGTTTAGACAGTCGGGCTCTCAATACTGTTGAACATCTAGTCAAGGAGCACAGGACAACTGAGAAACAGTTGTGTATGAGCTGTTTTGCCAATTTGATCCTTTGGAGAATCAGGCAGTGTATCAGGCTGAATTCAAAGCTTGGAAGAAAAACAGCATTGATGATCTGTATTGATTGCATGAGAAAGTATACCCAGCAATGGACAATGTAAATCAGAAATATATCCAAGTTGATAAGTCCATTAAGGGACTTGTCAATGGACCTTTGCAACATCACCTGGGAGTGAGGTACATCCTCACTTTCATGGAAGTGGTATCCATTCTGATACACTTTGAAGTTGTTACTCCAAAGTGAGTATCAGAGAAGAAGAAGCCGACAGTGGCAGCTATAGTGGCAACTCCACCAGCAGAAGGTGTGGCCCAAGCATCTACATTGCATCAGAGTAGAGCCAACTGAAGGATTAATAGCCAGTCACTTCCACCAGACATAACTGCAATGCAACCACTTTGGTCTCCAATAAGTGGGCACTACTATGCGGCCCACCCATTAGGTATAAACCCCAGCTTGGTCCACCCATGAAATATGTGTATGTGTATATCATGCCACAAAGTCCACCCATAGGATACACACTTCAATCACAGTCTATGCTTCAGCTTGGACATCATCCAGAATGGGAAGAGCAAAGCTTCTGCTTCATTTGTGGACTAGTGGGGCACTGGTGGATAAATTACCTACACTTCAGAACTATCAGCTTCAACTAACAACTACATCACTTTTCCAAGCAGAAAAGTAGGCAGGGTTATTGGTACTGACCATTGGATCAGCAAGTCTGGGATGACCAGTAACAAGGGGCAAATACCATGGCAAGCAAATGTTCTAGAAAATTAATGAGATCCAAGCCATACTTTGCCATTGGCTTAGAGGAGCACAGCAAGTAACTTGCACCAAAGAATTTAGTGGTTAGCCCAGCTCTATCAGAGCAGAGAGGAACTTTATATGTGCCAATAAGGGTAAAAGGGTGGTATATTGAGTTCTTGGTAGACACAGAAACTGCAAGGACCCTAGCCGACCTTGTAAAGTGTCAAGCATTCCAGGTGAGATCATGACTGTAGCTAGTGAATACTAACTTTGTTCTGGCAAATAGCATTAATCTAGGCATTAGGAGAAATGAATCTATGGATCAGTCAAGGCGGTATTGCATACATAATTAAGTAACTGTTTCTGATCTCGGATCTAGAACTGACATCCTAAGGATGGACATACTGTGAAACTTATGGCTAAGGTTGATATTAGTCAATGCACAAGAATTGACTCATAAAGGCAGTACACCGACAGAAGTGCTTTGAAAGAGCAGGTGTTCCAATACAGTGACTAGGTATGGTTGTAGTGCATACCAGTGGCTAACCTTATGACCAATTATGTTTCACTGACCTTGCATTCTTAAGCTGCACTTTAAATATTGAAGTTCAACTTCTGGACCAAACTAGTTTTCTTGTTTTCAACTAGCCAATGATGATTATATTTGTTCTATGTGCCAAAAATTCAAATTATCCTGCTAAAGAGAGCCACTTTGGCGACCAGGACTTTGTGTTTGGTTAGGAACCAAAGTTCTCCACAAGCCAAAGACACCCAGAGCTGGACTGACCTATCTCATATTAGAGCCATTGTATGCATATGTATTGCTAGCCAACACACTGGATGTTCAGGAGATGGCTATTGGATTGGCATTGAAGTTTCCATAGGTCAGGTCACCTTAATCGTAGCAGATCGACACCAAGAAGGAATAATCAAGTTGATATCTCTACTGACTATCAGCCTGCAGAAGAAGAGCCAATCCACGAACAGAAAGAACAACTGGCAAAGAAGCCTGTTTGGAGACTTCTACTCTACTAGCAATCTTCTTTCAGACAGACACATCTAAATGACGTTCACCTTCCACCACACTCATCCTTTGTTGTGCAACATTCTACCGATGACAGTGATAACACCCACAAAGAATATGATCAAACCATCCTACTCTTGAATCAACATTTCCATCATTTTCTTACTGGATGCTAGTTTCTTCTAGATCATATATTTTATATATGTTTATTAACCTACGTCTTTTTCTTTTCAGGACATGGTGGGCACGAGTCAGGCTATCTGTTCGGCACCTGACTTGTGAAAGTGGGTTCTCTCGGGACACTCCCATTTCTCCCCACAGCAAAATTATTCTGGGTATATTCATTATTTTTTAATCTCAATTGGTGTTTGTTCTATAAATAATTTGACCCTAATTAGTTAAGTTTCAAAGGTTTTTAACTTCTCAAATTACATTCTAAAAACTTCAGTTCTACCTGGGGTTGACTTCTGACGTCACAGCCTTGGTTTCCTCTCTACACCAACAAGCATTACACGTTTTCTCCAGCTTTCTTCATACAGACCATGTAACTAAAATTTATATTCCGCGAGTTGACAATATTGTTACGATAGCGGAAGTCACGTGACAATCAAAGCGGGAGGGAATTAATGGGAATTCGAGTTGCAGATAGAGAGATTGAAGACATAGACACGGATAGTTGAGTCAAGTGGGTGTTAGGCATCGTAAGTAAAGCGCGTGAATCGTTGTGAATTATAGCGTGTGTTTAAGTCAAAGTGACTGTGGAAATTAAGTGTATTGCAAAGTTGAATTGAGAAAGAATAAACTAGTTTTATTTAAGAAAGGACTTGTATCTCAGAGGTTTCTTGGAAAGAATTTCTACGAAAAATTAACAAACGAACACAGACGTAACAAATTGGTGTCAGAGAGTGGGACGGAAAAAAACAAATAAAAAAAAGTAGAAGAAGATGGAAACGAGAGGTGGCAAATTAAACTACAGCTTAGCAGATTTGATGGCAACAATACAAGAACAGCAAAAGAAACAAGGTTGTGCCTGTCGTCTGCTGACAACTGCCCAAGTATTTCCAGTGGTTGTCTCTTCAAGCTCGTTGCCAGGTACACTGCTTTCTGCTCCTCCATCCATCCATTCATTTCTGCCAGTAGCTCAAATTTTGCTCTATATGCTTCCCATGGTGTCTTCCCATCGAATTCCAGTGGCTTCCTTCGTTCTAGATCACCCCTATTGTTGATATTCATATCTGGGATGTGACTTCTAACAGGACTGAAGATGTCTGCATTAGAGTTTAGCTGCGGGGACTGGAAGGGGCTTCCCATTGTCTGAGCCTGAGTAGGTTGATGGCTAATATATTCTCCTTTTGTAAGAGACAGTAAATCATCCTTTAATGTATTTATTTCACTTTGAAATTTGCTAATGTTTTCCATTTGTGTATTCTGGCTTTCTCTCAATTGTTGGAGACTTTCTTTTTCTTTATTTTGTTTCTTCTCCATCCACTGCTGTAGTCTCTCTTCTTGTTCATTTTCTTTGTCCTCCAAAAATTGTTGTAATCTCTCTTCTTGCTTCTTTTCTTTTTCCTCCAACAACTGCTGTAATCTCTCTTCTTGTTTATTTTCTCGTTCTTCTTGTTTCTTTTCTTTTTTTTCCTCCAACAGCTGCTGTAATCTATATTCTTGTTTATTTTCTCTTTCTACTTGTTTCTTTTCTTTTTCCTCCAACAACTGCTGTAATTTCTCTTCTTGTTTATTTTGCTGTTCGAGCTGCCACTGTTGCAGGTTTTCTTGCAACTGCTGTTGTCTCTTTTCTTGTTTATTTTCTCGTTCTTTTACAGAGCACTGGTAGCTGCTCTAGAACTCAGGTATGGAACCCAAAATCAGTCTAAAGTCTACACTGCTAGGTTTAGGACGAAAGTCCGTGCTAAACGGGAGAGCCTGCAAGAGCTGGCATAGGATTTGGAAAGTATGGCACACAAGGCCTACCCAACTGCACCACCCAATCTCCTTAAGTTGTTGCTGAGGGATTGGTTTTTAGACACTTTGGGCAGTCCACAACTGAAAATACAAGTGAAGCAAGCACACCCCTCTACTATGCAGGATGCAATGGCCAGAGATCTTGAATTCGAATCTTACGTTAAGTCCAGCACAGAGGTACCAAGGTTGGTACAGTCATCAGGATTCAAGGCCAGAAAAGGGCAGCTTACAGAGAGGTTTGAGGTACTTTGCTGGCACTGTAACAAACCTGGCACAAGAGAGCTCAATGTTGGAAACTTCAGCACAGGGGAGATGATACAGCAGTAAAGGCTGCTACCCAGAAAGGATGTTGTAACTGTGGGGAGCAAGGACATCTGAGGAGCCAGTGTAAGAAAAATACCACCAATAAGTCAGCTTCGGGAACCAGTAGTGGTTGGTACTAAGGGACGCCCACCAACCTCCATCGTGAAAGTCCCAACAGCTAAGTGTAAA
>NW_013676027.1:0-1732 GCF_000517525.1 Limulus polyphemus
TGGGTGTTCTACAGAAGGTGAGGTCATGCTGATAACCTTATACTTAAAGTTGGGTGTTCTACAGAAGATGAGATCATGCTGGTAACATTATACTTAAAATTGGGTATTCTACAGAAGGTGAGGTCATGCTGGTAACATTATAGTTAAAGTTGGGTGTTCTACAGAAGGTGAGGTCATGCTGATAACATTATACTTAAAGTTGGGTGTTCTACAGAAGGTGAGGTCATGCTGATAACATTATACTTAAAGTTGGGTAACGTGTTGAGTCTAGAACAAATCCAGTTTCCACACCATGGTATATAATACGGATAAATTGTTAAGCCTAGAACAAATCCAGTTTCCACACCATGGTATATAATACGGATAAATTGTTAAGCCTAGAACAAATCCAGTTTCCATACCATGGTATAAGATATGGGTAAAGTGTTAAGCCTAGAACAAATCCAGTTTCCAGACCACGGTATATAATATGGGTAAAGTGTTAAGCCTATAACAAATCCAGTTTCCATACCATGGTATAAGATATGGGTAAAGTGTTAAGCCTAGAACAAATCCAGTTTCCAGACCACGTTATAAGATATGGGTAAAGTGTTAAGCCTAGAACAAATCCAGTTACCACACCACGGTATAAAATATGGGTAAATTGTTAAGCCTAGAACAAATCCAGTTTCCAGACCAGGGTATATAATATGGGTAAAGTGTTAAGCCTAGAACAAATCCAGTTTCCACACCATGGTATAAGATATGGGTAAAGTGTTAAGCCTAGAACAAATCCAGTTACCACACCACGGTATAAGATATGGGTAAAGTGTTAAGCCTAGAACAAATCCAGTTTCCAGACCACGGTATATAATATGGGTAAAGTGTTAAGCCTAGAACAAATCCAGTTACCACACCACGGTATATAATATGGGTAAAGTGTTAAGCCTAGAACAAATCCAGTTTCCACACCATGGTATAAGATATGGGTAACGTGTTAAGCCTAGAACAAATCCAGTCTCCACACCATGGTATAAGATATGGGTAAAGTGTTAAGCCTAGAACAAATCCAGTTTCCACACCACGGTATATAATATGGGTAAAGTGTTAAGCCTAGAACAAATCCAGTTTCCACACCATGGTATAAGATATTGGAGTAAACTGTTGCTCGGAAATTTAGGCTACATACTGTTTTTGTTGGATTCAGCAATAATTCAGCAAGGCAGCAAAAATTAATAAAAGAAAAAGTAAATGGCATATCTACAGGATTTTCATAATAGGAACTATCTAAAGATATTTCTCGACAGGAATTCAGAAAGGTAAAACAGGACATATTATATTATGACAGGAATTCAGAGAGGTAAAACAGAAAATATTATGTTACGACAAGAATTCAAAGAGGTAAAACAGAACATATTATATTAAGACAGGAATTCAGAAAGGTAAAATAGAACATATTATATTACGACAGGAATTCAGAGAGGTAAAGCAGAACATATTACATTACGACAGGAATTCAGAGAGGTAAAACAGAACATATTATATTATGACAGGGATTCAGAGCGGTAAAACAGGACATATTATATTATGACAGGAATTCAGACAGGTAAAACAGAAAATATTATGTTACGACAGGAATTCAGAGAGGTAAAACAGAACATATTATATTAAGACAGGAATTCAGAAAGGTAAAACAGAACATATTATATTACGACAGGAATTCAGAGAGGTAAAACAGAACATATTATATTAC
>NW_013676027.1:2697-6411 GCF_000517525.1 Limulus polyphemus
GTAAAACAGAACATATTATATTACGTACAGGAATTCTAGAGAGGTAAAACAGAACATATTATATTACGACAGGAATTCAGAGAGGTAAAACAGAACATATTATATTACGACAGGAATTCAGAGAGGTAACAGAAGGTATTATAAAAGTATCAAGCATATTGACGAGATTTTCAGTTCAGAAGCTCACTTACATAGGTATTAAGATTAAACGGATAAAACAGGTTTGTGTTCTAACAATAGGTAATGATGCGAAAGTATAAAATCTGCCCTGTTCTTTGAGTTATGTCGCAATAAATATGTATCTTAATATTTAGGAGAGTCCAGCTTGGAAATCTTATTAATTTCTCCGATTTTTGGTTTTAATATTTTTACTACTGTATTTCCTACTCAAAACTAATAAACTTGTTTTCACTAAAACGCAGAATATGCTATTGTTTTCAGCTGTTTCATGACGTTAGTCGCGTGTAAAAAGCAACACCTGTTGCCTATTTTTGACCGAGATGAAAATTGTTTAGAAAACTTATTACATACAGGAAATGTAATTGTTTTAAAGTAACCAAAAAGTTTTTTTAAATGCGGAAATTGTGTTTCTTGGATGATCTTTTTACTTTTTTTTTACAGAGTAGACAGCTATATGGCATGCATAATTTGTAACTAGCAATTATTATTATAACTCTTTGATAACAAAGAGTTGACGGCACAAACATCGAAACACAAAATGAAATAGAAGTTTCCTGCCAACAGTGTTTGTCTTGGCACATCCAATTTTTACAATGCTCAATGCGTGTCTTCTTTTCGTTTGTTAGCATGAAAGGTTGTAAAGGTTATTTAGTTGTACTTAAGCCGTGCAAACTGAAGGTGTTTCACGATCGCCGATCAATGCTGCCTGCAGAACTACGTACCTGGCGCCCCCTATCTTACAACAAAGAACAAACAATACTTTAGTCGATAACACGGGATAGATTAAAATCGTAGGATTTGGTTTCATTTATTTGAACTTAGGGAAAATGTACCTAAAGTAAATTTATAAACTGTACAGCTTGTAAAGTGTTTGTAATAAGTCTTCTGTACTATATATAGTTTAATGTTATAATAAGTGTTCCGTACTATATATAGTTTCCTGTTGTAATAAATCTTCCGTACTATAAATAGTTTCATGTTATAATAAGTGTTCCGTACTATATATATAGTTTCATGTTATAATAAGTTTTCCGTACTATATATAGTTTCATGTTGTAATAAGTCTTCTGTACTATATAGTTTCATGTTATAATAAGTGTTCCGTACTATATATATAGTTTCATGTTGTAATAAGTTTTCCGTATAATATAGTTTCATGTAGTAATAAGTCTTCTGTACTATATATATAGTTTCATGTTGTAATAAGTCTTCCGTACTATATATACTTTCCTGCTGTAATAAGTCTTCCGTACTATATAACGTTTCGTGTTGTAATAAGTCTTGATAATAAGTCAGTTTCCTGGTATTGTTGTATTTTACCTGTTGTGATTTATTTTCATTGTTTGCTTGTTTGTATTTAAGCACAAAGCTACATCATGGGCTATTTGTGCTCTGCTCACCACGCCAACAACCGCTGTGCTACACCCGTCCCTTATTTTGTCATGACATATACTATTATTATTATTAGTTGATTGCTGCTATATAAAAACGTATTTGCTCGGGCTGTCTTCTAATTGGCTAAAACAATATTACATATAAAATATCTCCAAGTCCGCCTGTCTCTTTACATTATTCTCATGGTAAATAATCAGTGGTAATCAGAACTTAGTGTCGCAAACCATAATCGTTCCCTGCAGAGCAGTTCCAAAGCTCTCTCGGGTTTTCTCTTTGAGTTAATATCACTTCCCGCCAGATTCACACAGTAGTTTTAGGTTTAAACAAATTCAGTACAGGTGTATAACACAGTCTGTGGGTAGAGTTAACACTATAATTACACACATCGCTATGAAATTTTTGTTTTATTAGTATAATATTTATGTATCAAATGGAAAACGTACGGACTTCTATGTTTACGGAACATGTTTCATTAGTCCAGGAGTTGTCATTTTACAAGCTTAATGAAAGTGATATTTTAACGTCATTAGTACGGGGTCTAAGAGAGTGGAAAGATGACGTGACTTATGACGTCAGTATCGACAGAAGGAAGATATTTCAAATTAGGTTAACAGAGTTTTTCGTTGTTTTTTCTTAAGGCGCAAAGCTACATAATGGTGTATCTGCGCTCTGTCCACCTTGTAGAAAATCGAACCTCGGATTTTGAACGTTGGAAGTCCATAAACTTTCCACTGACCCATCGAGAAATCACCAGAGTGTAAGATAATATGTGTAATGAATCAATTTCACTATTTACATATCCAGGAATAAAAGTAAAAACATAAAAAAATATATATGTTTCACACAGGCTTTATTTATAGTTTGATTTTATATAGCGTTGTTATTCGTATTGTGATTTATCTTACAAATAAATCTAGGTAGTCCTGAAAAGGATTGTTTACTACGTTTAACAATAAATCTATTGACTCCTGAAAAGGATTGTTTACCACGTTTAACAATAATAAATCTATGTACTCCTGAAAAGGAATGTTTACCACGTTTAACAATAATAAATCTATGTACTCCTGAAAAGGAATGTTTACCACGTTTAACAATAATAAATCTATGTACTCCTGAAAAGGAATGTTTACCACGTTTAACAATAATAAATCTATGTACTCCTGAAAAGGAATGTTTACCACGTTTAACAATAATAAATCTATGTACTCCTGAAAAGGAATGTTTACCACGTTTAACAATAATAAATCTATGTACTCCTGAAAAGGATTGTTTACCACGTTTAACAATAAATATAAGTAGTTTTTATTTTCGATAACATTACACAAACTGCGAAAGACAAATAATATCACGATAGTTTTAATATAACATACTTAACACTGCAGTTGATTCAAGTAAGGTATAGTTTACATTTAACAAATTGATTTTTAGTTTCAATCTAAGCACATACTTTACACACTTATTAGTATATGCTGAATGTTTGATTTAAGGTTTGGTTTAAACACGTTACACTTTCGTTTATGTCTTTATTTTAAATTTCACATAGTAAGAACCTAGACTTGCATTTCTACTTGTAAAACGTTCACAACATTTGATTTCGTTTAATTCAAATCAGATTATCTATTTTATACAACAAATTCCACACTGTTTCATAAATACAGCAGTTTCCAAAGAAATATCTAAAGGTTTTCATTCACATATATACTAGAATAAAATAGTGTGCTATACAAACTGACTTTAGTGACCTTTATACAACATTCTTTATAGATTTATGTCACGAAAACATGTCCGTTAGATTCGTTTGTTCATTCATGCGTTTACAGAATGTATTTACAGTTACAGTACGTAACTTAAAACCCAACTTCAAGAATTTGTATTACAGTAACATTGCTGACATAGTTATAATCTGTATTACAGTAACATTGCTGACATAGTTATAATTTGTATTACAGTAACATTGCTGACATAGTTATAATCTGTATTACAGTAACATTGCTGACATAGTTATAATTTGTATTACAGTAACATTGCTGACATAGTTATAATGTGCATTACAGTAACATTGCTGACACAGTCATAATGTGTATTACAGTGACATTGCTGATATAGTTATAATATGTATTACAGTAACATTGCTGACAT
>NW_013676027.1:7298-9231 GCF_000517525.1 Limulus polyphemus
TATTACAGTAACATTGCTGACATAGTTATAATATGTATTACAGTAACATTGCTGACATAGTTATAATATGTATTACAGTAACATTGCTGACATAGTTATAATGTGTATCACAGTAACATTGCTGACATAGTTATAATATGTATTACAGTAACATTGCTGACATAGTTATAATGTGTATTACAGTAACATTGCTGACATAGTTATAATTTGTATTACAGTAACATTGCTGACATAGTTATAATCTGTATTACAGTAACATTGCTGACATAGTTATATTGTGTATTACAGCAACTCTTCTAACATAAATATAATGTGTATTACAGTAACACTGCTGAAATAGTTATAATGTGTATTACAGTAACATTGCTGAAATAGTTATAATGTGTATTACAGTAACATTGCTGACATTGTTATTATATGTATTATAGTTACATTACTAACATGGTTATCTTATGTATTGTAGTGACATTAAAATCATGGTTATTATATGCATTATAGTGAAATTACTAACATGGTTATCATATGCATTATAGTAGCATTATTAACATGGTTATCATATGCACTATAGTGACATTACTAACATGGTTATCTTATGTATTATAGTAACATTACTAACATGGTTATCGTATGTATTATAGTGACATTACTAGTATGGTTATCTTATGTTTAGTAATGACATTACTAGCATGGTTATAATATGTATTATAGTGGCATTACTAACATGGTTATCTTATGTATTATAGTAACATTACTAACATGATTATCGTATGTATTATAGTGACATTACTAACATGGTTATCTTATGTTTATTAGTTATATTGCTAACATTCTTAGCTTAGATCTACACTTGTATAAAGAAAAAACCAACATTTATCGGTACATAATAAATAGATAAGAATAACACAAGTTATAATTAATTATCTGGATAATTTATTGTAAAATGTCGTGAATTGACGATAGAACTTGACTTGTACAATACCTTATGTAAATAAATATTGTTTACTTTTACATGTAAACATTTTACGAAATCTTCAAGTGTAGATTGTAATGTTTCAAGAGAATTAATGTTCAATGTTTGAACATTTATATCTTTATGGTTACGTGTACTCACTATAAATAATATACTAATGGTTACTTGTACTCACTATAAATAATATCTTTATGGTTACTTGTACTCACTATAAATAATATACTTATGGTTACTTGTACTCACTATCAATAATATCTTTATGGTTACTTGTACTCACTATAAATAATATACTTATGGTTAGTTGTACTAACTATCAATAATATCTTTATGGTTACTTGTACTCACTATAAATAATATACTTATGGTGACTTGTACTAACTATCAATAATATCTTTATGGTTACTTGTATTCACTATAAATAATATACTTATGGTTACTTGTACTAAGTATCAATAATATCTTTATGGTTACTTGTACTCACTATAAATAATATATTTATGGTTACTTGTACTCACTATAAATAATATACTTATGGTTACTTGTACTAACTATAAATAATATACATATGGTTACTTGTACTAACTATCAATAATATCTTTATGGTTACTTGTACTAACTATCAATAATATATTTATGGTTACTTGTACTCACTATAAATAATATACTTATGGTGACTTGTACTAACTATCAATAATATCTTTATGGTTACTTGTACTCACTATAAATAATATACTTATGGTTACTTGTACTAAGTATCAATAATATCTTTATGGTTACTTGTACTCACTATAAATAATATACTTATGGTTACTTGTACTAACTATAAATAATATACATATGGTTACTTGTACTAACTATCAATAATATCTTTATGGTTACTTGTACTCACTATAAATAATATACTTATGGTTACTTGTACTCACTATCAATAATATCTTTATGGTTACTTGTACTCACTATATA
>NW_013676027.1:9542-12123 GCF_000517525.1 Limulus polyphemus
ATATACTTATGGTTACTTGTACTAACTATAAATAATATACATATGGTTACTTGTACTAACTATCAATAATATCTTTATGGTTACTTGTACTCACTATAAATAATATACTTATGGTTACTTGTACTCACATAATTCAGGGATCGAACCCGAAATATTAGTGTAGTAGTTTAACAATTTAACATTTTAAATTTTTTTCACTACACTGTAGAGATTTAGTGTTACTGCTCCAGTTGCACGATCGCTAGAGAAAAAGGTAGTTTTAGTGTTAGGATGTATGAGCTTCATTCTCAACTCAGATTATTGTTTAGAGAGTTAGTTTTAGTGTTAGGATGTATGAGCTTCATTCTCAACTCAGATTATTGTTTAGAGAGTTAGTTTTAGTGTTAGGATGTATGAGCTTCATTCTCAACTCAGATTAATGTTTAGAGAGTTAGTTTTAGTGTTAGGATGTATGAGCTTCATTCTCAACTCAGATTATTGTTTAGAGAGTTAGTTTTAGTGTTAGGATGTATGAGCTTTATTCTCAACTCAGATTAGTGTTAACAGAGTTAGTTTTAGTGTTAGGATGTATGAGCTTTATTCTCAACTCAGATTAATGTTAACAGAGTTAGTTTTAGTGTTAGGATGTATGAGCTTTATTCTCAACTCAGATTAGTGTTAACAGAGTTAGTTTTAGTGTTAGGATGTATGAGCTTTATTCTCAACTCAGATTGGTGTTAACAGAGTTAGTTTTAGTGTTAGGATGTATGAGCTTTATTCTCAACTCAGATTAGTGTTAACAGAGTTAGTTTTAGTGCTTGGATATACGAGTTTCGTTCTCAATATATATATATCAATGAAAATATAATTATTACTTTCCTATTTTTCCATCCCACCCTACGAACTCTATTTTTGTGTTCTATTGAGATGTTAGTTATGCTAAAAGAAAAGTTGAAAATGCTTCCCGAAAGAATATAAAAATTTTCGAAATATCTCGTTAATCTCCAGATTAAGAAAATCAATCGACACAAAGGAACACTTCCTTCGTCATTACCGGTAACAAAGATTTTATATTTTATACTGCTTTTCCTTTTTTGACTTCTTCTGTTCAAATTTCTTTTTAACTCCACAGGTTTTATATGTTTTTCAAAGCAATATGTTTGAACCTATTGTACATACTACATATTGTTACGTCTCCTCGTTAGTTGATTTTCCGTAACTTCGTTCCGACGAAACTTTAGCGACACAAGTCCTTTCTTAATAAAACTGTTTTTTTCTTTCCGAATACAACTTTACGATACACTTAATTTCAACAGTCGCGCTATGGCAAACGCTATATCTCACGTGGCGAACAATATTTTCTCTGACTGCAGTTCAATTACTCAATACACTGTTCCGTCTCGTTGTGACCTTCTTATATACACCAGCCTACCCTAACCTAGTAATCTTCCGACAATTCACGAAGGTTCGAGAAAGAAGTGGAGTGATACTAGTCACGTGACCTCGCTGACGCAACACTGCCCCTCCTTAGTATTGTTCGTCCCGAACAATAGCCACTTACATTAAACCAATAACAATTAACAATAACTTAATTAAAATGTACAGAATTACAAGCACAAAATTACAATTCAACAAAGTCTCTTAATTTTACGGGGCGTATCTTCTTCCGTACTGGTCTCCGTCCCGTTGGCTTCTGCTTCATATGGGGTTCATCTGCTTCATCAGGAAATGTCCTATCGTCGATAACAGTCACATCAGCGGTAGTAACTTCATCAAGAGCTTCACCGTTTCCCTTCTCAAAATTGAGTAGAGTTTCTTCTTCGACGGTGTCTTCTTCAGGTGGCACGTCTTCAGCAGCGTCATTTGTTCTGTTGTCCACTTCGTCCCAACTGAAATGTACTGGACCGTGATAATGCCAAAACCTGTTGGCATGCACCACTTTTGGCTTACGTCGCCGACCATATTTTACCCGGAAAGTCACGTCTGAGAGACGATCCACAATGCATATGGGCCTTCCCATGGAGAAGACAACTTAGGAGACTTCCCTTTGGTCTTCCTGGGATTATACAACCACACCTTGTCTCCTGGTTCAAAGTTGACTTCAGTAGATCTCTTATCATAAGACAGCTTCATCGAATCAGCAGATGTTTCAAGTTTGAACACACTTAATGGTGAATATCAGCCATCCTTTCAGTAAACACTTCCACAAACTCTGACATATTCACAGGCAACTCTTCATAAGGTGGGCGTCCTTTATGCTTGGGTCCCCTTTTAGCACTACATGTACTGCATGTCCTGCACTATTCTTCCACATCTCGCCTCATACCTATCCAGTAAAATCTTTGTCGTAGATGACTCAATGTTTTCCTAATTCCGAGATGTCCTCCTGTTAAATCATCATGGGATTGACGCAGCACAACTTCCCGTAACTTCCTCGGTATAACCGTTTGCCAAGTCGTCAATTTCCCATCTGTAGTTTCCCCATCTCCGGAGAAGAATACCATCTTCAAGCTTTAACTGGTCCCATTGTGCCCAATAATCCTTTCTCACAGGGCTTAGACTAGACACCTTCTCCCAAGTAGGGCGCACAACACTTGCTTTT
>NW_013676027.1:12640-19818 GCF_000517525.1 Limulus polyphemus
ACTGTCCAAGGCATGTACGAACTGATCCCTCAGCAACAACTTGAGGAGATTGGGTGGTGCAGTTGGGTAGGCCTTGTGTGCCATGCTTTCCAAGTCTTGTGCTAGCTCTTGCAGGCTCTCCCTTTTAACACGGATTCTCGTCCTAAACATAGCCCTGTAGACTTCTGACTGATTCTGGGTTCCATACCTGAGTTCCAGAGCCTCTACCAGTGCTCTATAGTTGTGTCTGTCGGCTGCTGTCAACTGTCCAAGTATTTCCAGTGGTTGTCCCTTCAAGCTCGTTGCCAGATATACAGCTTTCTGCTCCTCTGTCCATCCATTCATCTCTGCCAGTAGCTCAGATTGTGCTCTATATGCTTCCCACGGTGCCTTCCCATCGAATTCCTGTGGCTTCCTTCGCACTGGATTACTCCTATTACTGACATTCATATCTGGGATGTGACTTCTAACGGGACTGAATATGTCTGCATAGGGTCTGGATAGGGCTTGTCATTGTCTGGGGCTGGTTAAGTCGATGGTTAATATATCCTCCTTGTGTAAAAGACAATAAATCGTCCTTTAACGTATCTAATTCGCTTTTAAATTTACTAATGTTTTCCGTTTGTACTTCTTGCCACTGTTGTTGACTTTCCTGTAGTTGCTGCTGACTTTCTTCCTGTTTCCTTTCTTGTTCCAGTTGCCACTGCTGTAATTTTTCTTCTTGTTTCTTTTCTTTTTCCTCCAACAACTGCTGTAATCTCTCTTCTTGTTTATTTTCTTTCTCCTCCAACCACTGCTGTAGTCTCTCTTGTTTACTTTGCTGTTCGAGCTGCCATTGTTGTAGGTTTTCTTGTAACTGAAAAAGAAAAGAAACAAGAAGAACGAGAAAATAAACAAGAAGAGAGATTACAACAGTTGTTGTAAGAAAAAGAAAAGAAACAAGAAGAGAAATTACAGCAGTTGTTGGAGGAAAAAGAAAAGAAACAAGAAGAAAGACAACAGCCTCTAACAACTTTTGTAATCTCTCTTGTTTATTTTGTTGTTCGAGCTGCCACTGTTGCAGGTTTTCTTGCAACTGGTGTTGTCTCTCTCTCTTCTTGTTTATTTTCTCGTTCTTCTTGTTTCTTTTCTTTTTACTCTAACAACTGTTGTAATTTCTCTTCTCGTTCTTCTTGTTTCTTTTGCTGTTCTTGTATTGGTGCCATAAAATCTGCTAAGCTGTAGTTTGATTTTCCGCCTCTCGTTTCCATCTTCTTCTTCTTCTTCTTCTTTTTTTTATGTTCTGTCCCACTCTCTGACACCAATTTGTTACGTCTCCTCGTTAGTTGATTTTCCGTAACTTCGTTACGACGAAACTTTAGCGACACAAGTCCTTTCTTAATAAAACTGGTTTTTTCTTTCCGAATACAACTTTACGATACACTTAATTTCAACAGTCGCGCTATAACAAACTCTATATCTCACGTGGCCAACAATATTTTCTCTGACTGCAGTTCAATTACTCAATACACTGTTCCGTCACGTTGTGACCATCTTATATACACCAGACTACACCAATCTAGTAATCTCCCGACAATTCACGAAGGTTCGAGAAAGAAGTGGAGTGATACTAGTCACGTGACCTCGCTGACGCAACAATATTTATCTGTATATTTTGTATCTGCTGTACATACTAAATATATATCTGTGTATTTTGTACGTCTTATTCATAATACATATTTCATCTATATATTTTGTATCTGTTGTACAAACTACATATTTTTGTGTATTTTGTATCTATTGTAAGTATTACATATTTATCTCTGTATCTTGCAACTGTTGTATATACTACACATTTCATCTGTGTATTTTGTATCTGCCATAAATACTACATATTTCATCTATGTATTTTGTATCTGTTGTACAAACTACATATTTATCTGTGTATATTTTGTTGTGTTGTTCATACTATTTATCTTTTATTTTCACTAGTTCTTTATACTACATGAGTTGTTCAAACTAAGTGTTTTAACTGCACGCTGAAGTTTGTATATATATTATGTAGTTTTCTGAATTCAGGCGAGATTTCTCTTAGTTAATTACAGAAGCTAAGTATTCAATTTTCTTAATGCTCACAAAAGAGACAGTTGAATAGTTGGTTTGGAATATGTGGTACACTAGAAGTATATTGATATTATGAAAGTTATCCTAAAGTCTACTGTAAAATGTGAATAAAATTTTCTTAAAGAATATTGAACAGAGAAGGAAGGTTTTAGATTAAAACAGTACCCGTACTATATTTTGTTTGGTTTTTATAAACATGAATTGTCGATGTTAGTGTTAATTTATCGACTGTTTTAAATTTGTAAGTTTGTTATTACCGAGTAGTAAGGTAGTTAGTTAAATGGTAGTTACGGATTAGTTAGGTAAGTACATAGTAAAGGATTAGTTAGGTAAGTGTATAGTTATTGATTAGTTAGGTAAGTATATAGTTATTGATTAGTTAGGTAAGTATATAGTTATTGATTAGTTAGGTAAGTATTGTTACGTATCTGCTTGTTTGTTAATTTCGGTAGAAATTTTTCCCGGAGATCTTCAGCGATACAAGTCCTTTCCAGATTAAACCAGTTTATTCTTTCTCGATACAAACTTTTGGTACACGGTAGTTCCACAATCAGTAAGTTTTTCGTCAGTTTAAACTTAACAACTTTTATAATACACGCTATGAATTATGAATCACAGCGATCCACAATCTCGATAACTTCGCTCTCTAAGAGTACAAAACACACACTTTATATTACTCGAAAAACCGTAACAACTGTTCGCTTAACTATCATACATTCATTATTGTCCCGCTAAAAGTCAATTGAAGTGTAAAATTAAACAATCTAAAGAATCTGACATGTAAACTGCAAAGTGTTAGCGATTACAGTACAGGGCGTGGCAGATAAATCTTAGTGTACTCTCAACAAGTGTAAAAAAAAATAAATAAAAAATTAGAACTGCGAGCACCAAAAAGTAAGGAAACAAGGAAGGAATGGACGGGATAACAGTACAATACTTGGCGGTTTTGACATGGTGCAATCTCAAAGTGGGTGTGGCTATTTTTTCACCCATTCTTACTTTGTGGCAATTGTTCACACTAAATGAAAGGTATGCAGGGCTAAATTTTGCTGTTGTAAACTTTGTTTCAGCAAACAAGTACAGATAAATATATGTAATCACATTACGTGTCCTTAACGAAATGTATGGCATCATAAGGGAGGTTTTTGATGTCGGAAGTGAGGCAGGAAGCCCAAAGTCCTACTTTCCTTAGTAAATACATTATAGCTATCTGAAAGGTAAGGGATGAGCAAAAAAGAATAGTATAAAAACCGCTGATTAGTGAAATTTTGAGATTTGTTGAGTGTTTAGAAACACTTTGATACTGATAAAACATATTCAAGTCTATAATTGCATCTACCTTAGTATAAGACGAAGTAGGAATGTGCAGAACGATAGTCACTCCCACTTTGAAGTTACACCATGTCAAAAAACACCAAGTGTTGCAATGTTACCCACTCATTCCGACCTTGTTTCCTTACTTTTTGGTGTTCCCATTCCCACTTCCTAATGTTTAATTTAAATTTTCTTTATATTTGTCTCACAGCTTTATTATTATTTTTTTTGGTACTAAGTCTTGAGAATGATTGTGCTCTAGGCCTATTCTTCTCGTAGCTTTTCTTGGAGCCATCTCATGAAATTTTCTGGCTTTTGCTGATATCTTTGCTACATTTTTTTCTTTCATCTAGCCAGGGTGGCAGCCTGTTCTTTGGCTGGATTAATAGCTAAGGCTTGTTTCTTGTACTCAGCATTAATATTTCTAGCCTTATCTCTATTCTTTCAAAAAAGCTCTCTTTACTGGGACAAAGACATTTAAAGGTTATCAACACAAGTTTTCTCCTTTTCTCTTGTTTTGTTTTCTTGAAAGACATATTTTCAAAATCACACTGTTTCAAGTACAACTTTAGACGTCAATAGATCACACTTAGTTTGAAAACAATGCAAAAGTAAATTATACAACTTATTGTTCTTCTTTTGATTCTAGAGTGTTCGAGCAAAGCCGTGTCAAACTTCTGCAGTGGCAGCGTTCGTCCTCACGTGTTAGAAACCGACTGCTATGAGAGAATTGCTTTGTCTTCGAGTCAGATGTATAGAACTGAAAACTTTGCTTTCAAAGGTTAGATCACAGCTAGAATCTAGATCTAGAGTATCTGTGTAATCCACTTTTTTATATCTAGCTGATATAGCTGCAGGCTGATCACGTAGTGCGTGCAGCTAAGAAATCGTGCACCCGCAAATGATATGTGAGCAAATTATTTGGTTACTCGTAATCATAGAGTATGGCTACTGGTATATTATTAGCTTGTTAGTAGTGTTTCAAAATGCTTATTGTTATTACCAAGGTTATAAGTAAAAACTAAGAAAAACGCATTTAGTCAAGATAGCATAATTTAATCATGTGCACTTAGATTTGCACAAGGTGAAGGCAGGAGAGAGCTATGGCTTTTCAACAAAGTTAATCAATTGATCAGTCAGTCAGATTGACAAATTTGTGGTGTTGTAAAGTTGTTGTTTTTACTCTACAGATTTTTCCAAGTGCTTTTGTGACCTTTTACTCTGCAGTTGGTTTATTTACTACTCAACAGTGTATGTAAAGTATTTATATAGTTTTGTTTACATGCTGTTTGGAGTGTGTTTGAAATTTTAATTTGTATTGCAAATATTGAACATCTGAATCATTCCTACTATAAGAACTACCCTACTTACCTTAACCTACAGAGCCTAACCTTGTTCTGTATATCGTAACTGGTAGACTGAAATGTATACCTGAATATTCTTTAGAACATAACAGGTAATCTTTAAGATATACACGGGTTTCGTATTGAACATAACAGGCAAAATGAAATTTATACATGAATATTCTAGAGAACAAAGGAGGTAAAGTACATCTAAATAACCTATATGATGTCATATAAAAACTGTAGTGTATACCTAAATGTTCTATAGAACATAACAGACAGACTGAAATATATACTGGAATATCTTATACAGCCGTACAATTGAATTGTAGGGTGTCGTGGGTAATCTTTAGATCATAGCAGGCAAACTGAAAAGTTAATAACTTGTATAGCTTAATCCGTAAACTACTGTGTATGAAAGATTAACCTATACAGTCTGAATATTAATCACTGTTTATGAAGGATTAACCTGCACAACCTTACTATTAAACCACTGTGTATGAAGGATTAACCTGTACAGCCTTAATATTGTTACGTATCTGCTTCTTTGCTAATTATTTCCGAGAAACTTCAGTGATACAAGTCCTTTTTTAATTAAAACTAGTTTATTCTTTCTCGCTACAACTTTGCAATACACAGAATTTCCACAGTCACTTTAACTTAACTATTTTTATAAACACGCGCTATAATTCACAGCGATTCACACACTTTACTTACGGTGCCTACTGTTCGCTTGACTCAATTATCAATTTTTCTCTTCAATTTATCTCTGGCTTATATACTTAAAAAGAGGGCGTCTAGCAAATACTGGGATATTCGTGAGGTTCCCCGATCCTTCTAGAAACTCCAGCGTGCATGCTCCCAGCGTTGCGTGATTTCTGCCGTCGTAACTTTATTAAACCACTGCGTATGAAGGATTAACCTGTACAACCTTATTATTAAATCACTAAGTATGAAGGATTAACCTGTACAGCCTTATTATTAAATCACTGTGTATGGAGGATTAACCTATACAGCCTTATTACTAAACCATTGTGTATAAAGGATTAACCCTACAGACTTATTATTAAACCACTGTGTATGAAGGATTAACCTATAAATCCTTATTACTAAACCACTGTGTATGAAGTATTAACCTGTACAGACTTATTATTACACCACTGTGTATGAAGTATTAACCTGTACAGTCTGAATATTAATCACTGTTTATAAGGTATTCACATGTACGACCTTATTATTAAGCCACTGCGTATGAAGGATTAACCTGCACAGCCTTATTATTAAACCACTGTGTATGAAGGATTAACCTGCACAGCCTTATTATTAAACCACTGTGTATGAAGGATTAACCTGTACAACCTTATTATTAAATCACTAAGTATGAAGGATTAACCTGTACAGCCTTATTATTAAATCACTGTGTATGGAGGATTAACCTGTACAGCCTTATTATTAAACCACTGTGTATGAAGGATTAACCTGTACAGACTTGTTATTAAACCATTGTGTGTGAAGGATTAACCTGTATAGCCTGATTATTAAACAACTGTGTATGAATGATTAACCTGTACAGCCTTATTATTAAACCACTGTGTATTCTAAGTAAATTTAGAAAGTGTTCATTGAATCCCAGTATAAAGTTTAAAAATTGTGCTAAGGAACGTTTTGCAGTGAAATGTAAAATGTACGAAGTATGATTTTTCAGGAGAATGGCCAGATGATTGTAAGAAGACATTTCTTCTTATCCTCCAGGAAAGGAAGATTTAGAGTTGTTCTCATATTATAAAACCATTGCTTGATTACTAATTCTAGCAAAAACCTTCTGAATATAATTAGGTTATATAAAATAGCTATCATCAGAACAAGTAGGGTTTAAAACCAAACGAAAGACAATATATAAAATCTTTAATATCCGGATTGTGACTCAAAAGTTTAAAGAATTCAACCAGCCACTATATATGTGCTTCGTCGACTATGCGAAGGCCTTTGTTTGGGACAGATACAATTTACTATGTTAACTTTACAGATCACGGGCTTATCTATTAATTTAATAAAGCAAATCTGTAATCTTTAAAGAGGTTGAGTTAGATTAGAGTATGGCAGTAGAGAATGGTTACAATTCCTTCAGGGAGTTAGACATGGAGGTGTGATATCATCTAATTAGAACAATGTGATAAGAACATGGCAGTAGAGAGTGGTTACAATTCCTTCAGGGAGCTAGACATGGAGGTGTGATATCATCTAATTAGAACAATGTGATAAGAACATGGCAGTAGAGAATGGTTACAATTCCTTCAGGGAGTTAGACATGGAGGTGTGATATCATCTAATTAGAACAATGTGATAAGAACATGGCAGTAGAGAATGGTTACAATTCCTTCAGGATGCTAGACATGGAGGTGTGATATCATCTAATTAGAACAATGTGATAAGAACATG
>NW_013676028.1:0-7070 GCF_000517525.1 Limulus polyphemus
AAATTAGTTAGCATAAATCAGTTAAATGACGAGAAATTAGGTGTCTATTTACTTGTGACCAATCAGTGTATATTCTACATATCCAAACAAATCAAACACCGTATATTATAAACTATACACGATCAAACACCGTATATTATAAACTATACACGATCAAACACCTTATAATATCAACTATACACGATTAAACACCGTATATTATGAACTATACACGATCAAACAGCGTATATTATAAACTATACACGATCAAACACCGTATATTATAAACTATACACGATCAAACACCGTATAATATCAACTATACACGATCAAACACCGTATATTATAAACTATACACGATCAAACACCGTATATTATAAACTATACACGATCAAACACCGTATAATATCAACTATACACGATCAAACAACATATAATATCAACTATACACGATCAAACACCGTATATTATGAACTATACACGTTAAAACACCGTATATTATAAACTATACACGATCAAACACCGTATAATATCAACTATACACGATCAAACACCGTATATTATAAACTATACACGATCAAACACCGTATAATATCAACTATACACGATCAAACACCGTATATTATAATTTCTGCTACGATACGTTAGAAATAATTAAAAGTGTACGGGAAATAATTATAAACATTTATTTTTATGATCCTGGCGGTGAGAACGGGAAGTTTCAACTCTGCATATTTAAGCCTTTTTGAACGCTGGTGTTGTAAGACTCGTTATCTTCTGGACCTAGGAAGATGGTTCTTTTAAAGACGGGGGGGCTTCATTGTATTCTCTCTTTCTTATGTATAAGGTCAGACGGCGAGGTCTTTGAATAGTCAAAATTTAATATTATAAGCATTAACCCTACGATGACCTCGTCGTAACAGTACGATCAGGACGCCCATTGTTTCAGACCTGTTTTGTATAACTTGTCCACTTGCACCACCTGCTTCATTTCCATCCAATAACGTTCTAGATGAAACTTTCTTGGCCAATAAGAATACGTTAGATTATATTTTCACGATGATTGGTGTATTTGTGACCTGCCGAAGAAGGCGGGCCATTCACCTCTCTGAAGGAAGGAGCGGGTTTACAAAGGTCAGAAGTCTTTCACCCCTCCCAATTTATGTTATTGTAAAGAATAGGACGTGGTCGACGCTCAAGAATTGGGGACAACTGTTTAGAAAACTTCTCAAGTACTACAGGTTATCGTGTGGACTTTGAAATCCCCAGGGTCGGGTATTCTCAGTAGCTGCTACGGTCACCTAGAACGGGTTTCACGCGCATCTGCTGACGATAGAGATCCTCATCCTCCACCCCCAATCACGAAGCAAACAAGGATTTTATGTTGAGCGAAAATCTGAGTAGCTCTTAGAGTTAGTTTAACTTGTAGGTCAGGCTTACGTCAGTTGTTCTTATCAGCTTCCGTTATTTTTTAATGCAAACTTAGGGTTAATGCATCTTGAAGGTGCAGTCAATAACATTAGACAATTCCAACCAAGGAAGTATGGGTCTGATGATATATATATATATAGTTAGGTTCTACTGCTGAAGGTCATCTCGTGCTTACAACGTGTCAAAGTTTGAAAAACTGTTCTATACTTAACGTGTGAGGAGGAAGTGTTTATTAGACGAACATACAATAACACATATAATTATACTTATGGTGTTAGAAGGGCGTATAATAACACATATAATTATACTTATGGTGTTAGAAGAACGTGTAATAACACATATAACTATACTTATGGTGTTAGCAGAACGTGTAATAACACATATAATTATACTTATGGTGTTAGAAGAACGTGTAATAACACCTTTAATCATACTTATGGTGTTAGAAGGACGTGTAATAACACATATAACTATACTTATGGTGTTAGCAGAACGTGTAATAACACATATAATTATACTTATGGTGTTAGAAGAACGTGTAATAACACCTTTAATCATACTTATGGTGTTAGAAGGACGTGTAATAACACCTTTAATCATACTTATGGTGTTAGAAGGGCGGATAATAACACCTGTAATCATACTTATGGTGTTAGAACAACATATAATAACACCTGTAATCATACTTATGATGTGAGAAGGGCGGATAATAACACCTGTAATCATACTTATGGTGTTAGAACAACATATAATAACACCTGTAATCATACTTATGGTGTGAGAAGGGCGGATAATAACACCTGTAATCATACTTATGGTATTAGAACAACATATAATAACACCTGTAATCATACTTATGGTGTGAGAAGGGTGGATAATAACACCTGTAATCATACTTATGGTGTGAGAAGGGCGGATAATAACACCTGTAATCATACTTATGGTATTAGAACAACATATAATAACACCTGTAATCATACTTATGATCTAAGAAGGACGTATAATAACACCTGTAATCATACTTATGGTATTAGAACAACATATAATAACACCTGTAATCATACTTATGGTATTACAACAACATATAATAACACCTGTAATCATACTTATGGTATTAGAACAACATATAATAACACCTGTAATCATACTTATGGTATTAGAACAACATATAATAACACCTGTAATCATACTTATGGTATTAGAACAACATATAATAACACCTGTAATCATACTTATGGTGTTAGAACAACATATAATAACACCTGTAATCATACTTATGGTATTACAACAACATATAATAACACCTGTAATCATACTTATGGTGTTAGAACAACATATAATAACACCTGTAATCATACTTATGGTGTTAGAACAACATATAATAACACCTGTAATCATACTTATGGTGTTAGAACAACATATAATAACACCTGTAATCATACTTATGGTATTAGAACAACATATAATAACAATATATAATATACAAAACTACTAAGGTTGTAAACCAGGACTATATTGTCAATATTCAAATACTAATGATGTCGTATACCAAGAGATTTACTAGGATTAATACTAGCCATAACGTATTGTTTTAGTATTTTCTTTGTTTCTAACGGCAACATACCGTTTCTTTAAAATATTGTCTTTGTGACAGTGAACAGTAATTATATTTTTGTAGTATTCTATGTCATATTGTTGTCACCAGCAACAGTAAGTATTTGTTGTAGTTTTCTATGTTGTGTTGTTGCCACCAGCAACAGTAAGTATATTGTTGTAGTGTTCTATGTCGTATTGTTGTCACCAGCAACAGTAAGTATATTGTTGTAGTGTTCTATGTCGTATTGTTGTCACCAGCAACAGTAAGTATATTGTTGTAGTTTTCTATGTTGTGTTGTTGTCACCAGCAACCATAAGTATATTGTTGTAGTTTTCTATGTTGTATTGTTGTCACCACCAACAGTAAGTATTTGTTGTAGTGTTCTATGTCGTATTGTTGTCACCAGCAACAGTAAGTATATTGTTGTAGTGTTCTATGTCATATTGTTGTCACCAGCAACAGTAAATATATTGTTGTAGTGTTCTATGTCATATTGTTGTCACCAGTAACAGTAAGTATATTGTTGTAGTGTTCTATGTCATATTGTTGTCACCAGCAACAGCAAGTATATTGTTGTAGTTTTCTATGTTGTGTTGTTGTCAGCAGCAACAGTAAGCATAATGTTGTAGTTTTCTATGTTGTATTGTTGTCACCAGCAACAGTAAGTATATTGTTATAGTATTGACTTTTGAAGATTAAGGTCGAAGAAGTTATCGTCATTTTGAAAGAATAATAGGTTCACTTAATAATGTCACATTATATAAACAGCAGAGAAACAGTGAGTGGTGAAGGAAAAATATTATTGTAAACATTCCAGCATGAACTCAGTAAGTAAGGAACCTTTGTTCTCTGTACGTATTGATATATTAGTTTAATTGTTAACAGTAAACTATAATATTGTATAATTATTTTTCGTTTATATAGTGTCTTTTCTTTCACATAATTCTTTAGTCTTTGAAAAACTACTATTTTGTAATTATTGGACTTATCAGTACTTCAGATGTTAGATGTGTTTCTTACCTAGCAATCTTTCAAGATTTAATGTTATGAAGATGTTAGATGTACTTGTTACCTAGCAACTTCTCAAAATCTAACGTTTTTTGATTATGAGTTTGTTACCTGGCAACCTTTCAAGATCTAACGTTTTGTAGTTAGATTTGTTTGTTACCTAGCAACCTTTCCAGACCTAACGTTTTGTGGTTAAGCGATTTGTTTGTTACCTAGCAACTTTTCAAGATCTAACGTTTTGAAATTGTTAGATTGTTACCTAACAACCTTTCAAGCTCTAACGTTTTGTAGTTAGATTTGTTTGTTACCTAGCAACCTTTCCAGACCTAACGTTTTGTGGTTATGAGATTTGTTTGTTACCTAGCAACTTTTCAAGATCTAACGTTTTGAAGTTGTTAGATTGTTACCAAGCGTCATTTCGTGGTCATGATACTGTTTGTTACCTAGCAACCTTTCTGGAGTTATTTATTTGGTAATGGTACAGTGTATAAAGTGAAATGTATAGACTGCCAGTGTTTCTATGTGGGAGAGACAGGTAGGAAACTAACGGCCTAGTCGAGGAACACGAGAAGGGTAAAGTGTAATGAAAAACAACATAAAACAATTTTAAAAATGTTCAAATGTTGAATGTAGAGAGAGAGAGAAAAAAAAACCAATAACAACAACAAAAATGAAGCATCAAGAATCAGGATTCTCATTACATCTGTATTAAGTTAATTATATTAAAAACTAGATGGGGCTAGTATCATCATAAACAATTATTTTATTTTAGTTTGTACGTGTTTGTGTCTCATTGTACTGAAATGATTCTATCCACAAGCAGCTGTTTCGATAATTTCGGGAGCTAATCTTCTAAGGTCATGAGAAGTTTTTCACGTATTATGTTCTGTTGTTTATTTTTAAACATTTAATAGAGACATGAAGTTTTTTTTTAAGAGTGTTGTGGTAGGCAACATAACAAGGGTCATAAAGGCACAAGGACTTGCTGTAAATATTATGTCAAACCCGTAATGTTGTGATCAGCTATGCAATATGATCACTGTCCGATCCATGATGAAATTAATAGCGTAGTTTTTCATGCATCGACACTGTCACAAATAACTTGGGTAGTATCTTTGTTTTATAAAAAGGAGCAGAGGATCGGATGAAAGTTACAAGGCCTGAGTGGTTCGGCGTGACTGTTTCTCTGTGGTTTTCTCAACAGTAGTACGGGTTTTACTACACGAACACGCTGCTGCCATTCCCAGGCCCTCGTGGAGCCAGGGGCCAAGCTGTGACGCCCGCACCTTCTCCTCCCACCCCGGGGGCCGACCGCGTGCGGCCATGCAAATGACCTGTCGTGTCAGAACCAGAAGGGGGCGCTGGAGGGGAGGACAATACCGTTTGGCCACTCCCTGCCTGGTTTGGCACACTACCGCGCCCTGCTCGCCTTCTGAATCTAGCACGGAGCTTAAACTGCCATTCTCTGGTGAGGACGCGAGTGGTGAAGTTTGTCGCCAGGTAGTGTCTTATAACTTGTGTTTCTTTAGTCAGTGCCTGTTTAGGTCTTACACGTAGAAGGTCAGTTCGTATGGTGTTGGTAAGTCTTCAAGCTATTTCCAATGTATTTCTTTTGATAACATACGTAGCATGTCCAAATAGATTTACTTACGATATCGTCCACCTCAACTCATCAAACGTAGCTACTTCAAACTCGAGTTAAAATTATCTAGTGAACTTGTGTGTTAAATCGTACTTGTTGTAAAGTTACCAAAGAACACCCGATTGATGTTTGTTAATTCATTATGATGTTAAGATTATCCACTGAACACCTGATTACTATGTGTGTTAAGGTTATCCAGTGAACACCTGATTACTGTGTGTTAATTCATTATGAGTAATCAGGTGTTCACTGGATAATCTTAACATAGGTGTTCACTGGATAATCTTAACACCATAATGAATTAACATACAAATTATTGTTATTGTGTCCGATTGTCTTTTTAGTTGACGTTACGAAGCTGAACAAAAACTAGAAACCTGAAGAAGTTTGTAGAAAAAGAACATTTTGATTACGTGTTTAGTGCCTTCGTAATAACTAGAAACTGTTATTAGCCTAGTATAAGGAAAAATAACATCAGGTTCCTTTTTGTTCAGGGTCTCAATTGTCTCTAGATGCTCCTTACATTATACATGAAGGGGATTTCCTAGAAAATACATGAGATCAAATCTCCGTCAGCTGTTGACGTCACTGAGGGACACCAGCCTAAGAAAAATCACAAATCTCACCAGAGGGCTGCATTTCCTTCTTTATTACATTTGCTAAAAAACCCCAAGGGAATTCAACGCGACAAAGACGTTATTTGTTCGTAACGGAAAACATAATCACAACAAGCATGAAAAAAGGGAATATTCACAAACGTGTTGAAAAATTAATTATAATCTTTATTTTTCTCAAAAGACCTCGACATTACCAAAAAAAAATATATATATATACATAAATACAGAGTATCTTCGAATTACAAAGAACGAGTTAACACACCTCGAGGGTAGAAACTTTGAAGAGTTAGCAACAGAGGAGAAATCCACTGTTTTAATTTTCTCTTGTTGTTAAATCAGTCACGAAAATTATCACTGAAGATAGAAGAAAAATGTTGTTCCATACGAAGAGTAATAATTACACACGTATATAGGTAATGTCAATACATCCAGCTGAAAATGTTCTTTTTTCTGATAATAAGGGTTCAAAGTGTAAGGAGAGAAGGGCTACAGAGTAAAACTCAACTAAGGAGAGTAAGTTTACTACCGAGCCCCTGAACGTAAAGTTCTGTAAGTTTACTACCGTACATCTGAGAGTAAAGTTCTGTAAGTTTACTACCGTACCCCTGAATGTAAAGTTCTGTAAGTTTACTACCGAGCCCCTGAATGTAAAGTTGTGTAAGTTTACTACCGTACCCCTGAATGTAAAGTTCTGTAAGTTTACTACCGAGCCCCTGAATGTAAAGTTGTGTAAGTTTACTACCGTACCCCTGAATGTAAAGTTCTGTAAGTTTACTACCGAGCCCCTGAATGTAAA
>NW_013676028.1:7957-9351 GCF_000517525.1 Limulus polyphemus
TTACTACCGTACGTCTGAATGTAAAGTTTTGTAAGTTTACTTCTGAAACTCTGAGTGTAAAGTTTTGTAAGTTTACTTCTGAAACTCTGAGTGTAAAGTTTTGTAAGTTTACAACTGAAAGTCTAAGTGTGAAGCTTCATAAGATTATTTGTGATGCTGGTTCTGTATTTGACTGTATAACTAGATCGTTAAGAGTTCTTTGAGCCAGAACGCCATCCTCTGAGCTTTCTTGTTCCCGACAGCAGCTGTCGCTACGAAACCTCAAACAAAAGGGTGGACCGACTCCACCCCACGCGTTCCCTAGGGTAGGGAGCGTCTAGACAGCACGACAGATGTCGGGGGAGGGGTGACCAGCTGCTAAGGGGCTTTATTGTGTTGACTGGTTTGCCAGTTAAAATCATCTTTACGTTGAAAACGGTGCAGTGTTTATTATGATGCAAAGAAATACACGTGAAGCTCAACTCATGCCTGGAGTTCAGATACAGCGATGAGTCAACGATTTCTTAGTTTTAATATTATTATATATATATATATATCATATATGTACTCGCACACAAGATCACGTGCTGACTGGACAATGAAAGAGCTTGGTCACCGCAAAGTCTATTTGATCCATCTCGGCTAGTCGGGGGTGTGGCTAAAAGTCAGCTGGCGATGTAACTTACACGAGGTGGTTTAGCGTACAGTTGCCCTCTGCTCTGACACGGGGCGTTCCGTGCCCTACGCAGTGAGCAGGTCACGTGACAGTTTGGTCACTACAACGGTAATGACCTTGCTTTACCATTTTTTTATGTCATGTTGGAAACCAATTTCCAATGAAAGCCCAATACTTTTTTTTTTTCAAATTAAATTTGTGACACTTTAAAATGAGAAAATCAGTAAACTGAGTTTCGTGTCTGTTGGTTTTAAATACGGAACAGTTGTTGTTGAACGTATTAACGTAACATGTCACGTGTACACTTCCGTTTATTTGTTATGTATTTAGTGGGGGGTGGTTTTTATTTTTAAACATTCCCTTATGGTACTTTCTTCGGTTTATTTGGCTTCTCTGTTCTCATTTTACTTTCATTTTTTTTAGTTGAAATGTATTTCTGGATGATACCTTCTACAATGTTTTAACATCCATCTGGCGATGGTACTTTATCCAATGTTTTTACATCCATCTGGCGATGGTACTTTATCCAATGTTTTTACATCCATCTGGCGATAGTCTTTATTTAATGTTTTAACATCCATCTGGCGATGGTACTTTATCTAATGTTTTTACATCCATCTGGCGATGGTCTTTATTTAATGTTTTAACATCCATCTGGAGGTGGTAATTTATCCAATGTTTTAACATCCATCTGGAGGTGGTAATTTATCCAATGTTTTAACATCCATCTGGAGGTGGT
>NW_013676028.1:10252-12423 GCF_000517525.1 Limulus polyphemus
AAGGTGTATGGTTCAGTATTTATTGTATTGTTCAGTAAGATGTATGATTCAGTATTTATTGTATTGTTCAGTAAGGTGTATGGTTCAGTATTTATTGTATTGTTCAGTAAGGTGTATGGTTCAGTATTTATTGTATTGTTCAGTAAGGTTCAGTATTTATTGTATTGTTCTACTGTAAGGTGTATGGTTCAGTATTTATTGTATTGTTCAGTAAGGTGTATGGTTCAGTATTTATTGTATTGTTCAGTAAGGTGTATGGTTCAGTATTTATTGTATTGTTCAGTAAGATGTATGGTTCAGTATTTATTGTATTGTTCAGTAAGGTGTATGGTTCAGTAAAGACTTAATTCGTTGCTGATACTTTAAGGTTCAGTAAGACTAAGTACACCTGAATAAAGTGTAGTGTGTGTTTTATTGATTTGTGTGTTCAGCGAGTACACTGTCCTTGTGCCAAGAATTTCCTTAATAGTGCACTGCACGGAGGACATTTAACTTAGTAGTAACGTGCTACTAGGACGCAATACATAATGACGGTTTACAGATTGGCAGTAGCGTCCGTGACGACCGATCGTGCGTCACACTATTCACGTGCAGTGAAATGTGAAGATTGTACCTACCGAATTACTGTACGAGGCGTGGTTTGGCTTCCCCTGGTGTCGACAGTGGTGTCTTCTCAGTGTGTCTCTCTAGCAAAAAAGCATTCAGTATCTCGAGAAATATATAAGTTTGGTCAAGGCCGTATTTGGTTTTGTCGTTAATGCATGACGCCAGATACAGTGTATCTGTGATAGGGAGGGATATTCCGAATTCAACCCGTTATTTGAAACAGAAACTGATTACTTTGGAACACTTCCATTGTCGAACTTTCAAAAATAAACCAAAATTATTTTCATCTTATGTTCCGGTCCTTCTTCCACATATCACTCTCTAACAAATGGACGAACTACTTGCCACTCTCTAGGAATAGTCACTAATATTGTAGTAGTACACTTTACCAAACAAATGCTGTTATGTGACGCAGAACACGTCCCTCTACAGCTTTCTCGAATTTTTATATTTTTCTAGCTTACAGTTTACCTCACTACTAGGCTTAACGTGTAACAGCCGTCAGTACAATACAATTGTACACTCATCCTTGTATTTAATTATAGTAGATACAGACACCTCACTACTAGGCTTAACGTGTAACAGCCGTCAGTACAATACAATTGTACACTCATCCTTGTATTTAATTATTTATATGACAATAGGCTATACGTAACACGTATAATACAATAGGCTGTACGTAACTCCTATCGTACAATAGGCTGTACGTAACACGTATAACACAATAGGCTGTGCATTATATTTATATGACAATAGGCTGTACGTAACTTCTATAATACAATAGGCTGTACGTAACTCCTATAATACAACAGGCTGTACGTAACTCCTATAATACAACAGGCTGTACATAACACCTATAATACAATCGGCTGTACATAATATTTATATAACAATAAGCTGTACATAACACTTATCATACAATCGGCTGTACATAATATTTATATAACAATAAGCTGTACATCCACCTTTCTTCTGTATGATCGTGTTCTGAAAAATAAATTATAATTTAGATTTCTTGAAATACAATATTTTCGATATAGTGGCATGCCAAAGGAACAGGTTTTTTTCACTTAGTCGATGAGATAATTTGTTATTAATTTTTAAATATCGTTTTTAACATTGTGTGATGAAGTTGTTTTTCTTTCTTTTTTTCAGCGTGAGGGAGTAACCCTAATTATCGCTCCGGGGTCTGAAGTGAACCTAGACCCAGCTTTAATGCATCAGATGATGAACTCCAAAGAGGTAGGTGTCGTGTCAAGTTTGTTTTTGTTGAAATTTTGTACAAAGAAAGGTTCACCAACTAAGCTTACAGAAAAGGTAGCTACTACAGGGTGAGTTCCCCAGGTCATGCAGTAAAATAATGTTCCTCCGGGTCATGCAGTAAAATAATGTTCCCCAGGTCATGCAGTAATATAATGTTCCCCAGGTTATGAAGTAAAATAATGTTCCCCAGGTCATGCAGTAAAATAATGTTCCTCCAGGTCATGCAGTAAAATAATGTTCCCCAGGTTATGCAGTAAAATAATGTTCCCCAGGTTATGAAGTTAGACGTTGTTACACAGGTT
>NW_013676028.1:13423-14069 GCF_000517525.1 Limulus polyphemus
CATGCAGTAAAATAATGTTCCCCAGGTTATGCAGTAAAATAATGTTCCCCAGGTCATGCAGTAAAATAATGTTCCCCAGGTTATGCAGTAAAATAATGTTCCCCAGGTCATGAAGTTAGACGTTGTTACACAGGTTATGAAGTTAGACGTTGTTACACAGGTTATGACGAGCTTGTGATAATATAACATCTAGAGATAACATCACATGTTCTAGTCTGGACTGATTAGCTTATGGTAATATAACATCTAGAGATAACATCACATGTTCTAGTCTGGACTGATTAGCTTGTGGTAATATAACATCTAGAGATAACATCACGTGTTCTAGTCTGGACTGATTAGCTTGTGGTAATATAACATCTAGAGATAACATCACATGTTCTAGTCTGGACTGATTAGCTTGTGGTAATATAACATCTAGAGATAACATCACATGTTCTAGTCTGGACTGATTAGCTTGTGGTAATGTAACATCTAGAGATAACATCACATGTTCTAGTCTGGACTGATTAGCTTGTGGTAATATAACATCTAGAGATAACATCACATGTTCTAGTCTGGACTGATTAGCTTGTGGTAATATAACATCGTAGAGATAACATCGACATGTTCTAGTCTGGACTGATTAGCTTGGTATACTAGATCA
>NW_013676028.1:14090-17233 GCF_000517525.1 Limulus polyphemus
GGACTGATTAGCTGTGGTAATATAACTATCTAGACGATAACATCACATGTTCTAGTCTGGACTGATTAGCTTGTGGTAATATAACATCTAGAGATAACATCACATGTTCTAGTCTGGACTGATTAGCTTGTGGTAATATAACATCTAGAGATAACATCACATGTTCTAGTCTGGACTGATTAGCTTTGGTAATATAACATCTAGAGATAACATCACATGTTCTAGTCTGGACTGATTAGCTTGTGATAATATAACATCACATGTTCTAGTCTGGACTGATTAGCTTGTGGTAATGTAACATCTAGAGATAACATCACATGTTCTAGTCTGGACTGATTAGCTTGTGGTAATATAACATCACATGTTCTAGTCTGGACTGATTAGATTGTGATAATATATTAATAACATGAGGAGGTAGCTTTACGAGTTTTCATTTCAAAACATATCATCACACCAGCTTTAAGATTTTGGTAAAACCATGCCACTTTACACTTAGAACTTTTTATGTCTTTAAAAGAAGTTACCGTGAGTTGTATTGAAAAGATTACTGATAGCTACAGTTAGAATAATGTATTGACTGCTTTAATTAGTAATTAGTTTTTATGTAAAAAAAAAGAAAAAGGTTTTACTATTACATCCCTTGAAATCTCAAATTTGATTTTTGTCCAATATTCAGCAGAATTGGAATTTTATACGCCCATTATCGGACAGCAAGTTTAAAAAAACAATCAGTTGAAACTTGATAGTACTTTCATTTCAATGATCACGTATTCGTTTTTGTTTTCATAAATAAGATATAATTATACAGACCTGGCTAGCAGCAGTGTTTCCAAGCGTATTTAAGTTAATTACAACGAGCATCTGCCAATCACGACTTTCCAAAACTACCTCGGTTAAGGACGGTTTCTTTTGATCTACTTACAAAAAGCACCCTCTGTTTACAGAATTCATATATTACAGATTGTTGTCTTCCATGGCTTATAATGATTGGTATATTTATGTAAACCTGTATTTCGTGCCGTGTTTATTATTTTAGTGTCACGAAACCTTATTTCATTTCATTGAGATACGACCCAATACTTTTGATTTTAGTTAATTAAACAATAATAAACTACTCTGTACGGCGTCTGTTATATATCAGTTTGGAAAAGGTACATTTTTAATGAACATTTAATTTAATTCTCAATAGTAGACTTTCCTGTATTGTAATAAAGAATTGGCAGGTAATAAATGGTCACGTTTTGCTTGTCTTCCTGCCACCCCCCACCCCCCCTGGTGGTTCAGCGGAGAGTCTTAGGGCTTTTAACTCTAATTAGAATGTTAAAAAAATCGAGTTTCAGTACCCACGGTGGGCAAAGCACAGATAGCCCTTTATGTTGCTTTGAGTGTAATAACAAACAAACAAACTTCCTGGCAGTGTCACCTTACACATTTTTAGTGAACAGTGACAAACTTTGGACAGGCTGGTACAGAGAATTTCTTTGTTTGATATTCTAATCAATGGATCACTAAAGCCTGATAAGTGGTGTGTAACACGTAAATATATAAAATAAAAGACTCGGGACATGAGGTAGATGACTTCTATTGCAGTAGCGCAGGCGAAGTTAGCTACGAAATTCGCCGGAAAGCAGTCACTATCGGAATGTACAGCAGTGCCATTGTTAATCAGTTTCAAGCAGATCCGGCTTAGCTACACTCTCAACCTGCGGATCGCGAGTTCGAATCCCATCACCGAACATGCTCGCCCTTTCAACCATGGGGACGTTATAATGTGACGGTCTATCCCACTGTTCCATTAGAGATAGTGGGTGGTGTTAACTAGCTTCGTTCTCTCTGGTCCGTCACTTCTAAATTAGGGACGGCTAATTTCAACAAACAGTTTCAAACTGAAAATCTTGTCTTACGAATACTTAACGTAATATATGACGTCAGAACAATACGACAACTAAAAACGATTAGAACAGTATATTTCATTACTGTGATCAATCTTAATTTCAAGGATTCCTGATTCGAATCTGCGCAGTTACAGACGAATGTGGGGTTCGTTCCATTTTTGTGGAACAAGTGCACTGATGCTATCTAGTGCTTTCTGACTGCCTCTGTTTCTTAAAATAGCCATCTATAAATAACAAGAAAAAGAAGCAGGACACGAACTAAATCACGACCTTTCTATCGTGCTTACAAATGTCAATTGTAATTATCACCTGTACGTTTTGTTCGTTGTTTTTTAAAAGGTCCACGTGGAACAAAATGTGCACGTAACAACCAAACATTAACAATGTAAGTAGAAAATTTTACTTAAAGTTTAAAATAACATAAAATACCCTCATATAAGTTGGTGCTTAAGAAGAATAAACATTTTACATAAACTATCCTCATATAAACTGGTCAGGGTAAATCATCCTTAAGTAGTTGTAACGTGACTTATACTAGCGAAAATAATCGTCATTAAGTTGGTGTAAACTAACTTATCTTAGGCTGGTGAGGTTAATCGTCATCAGGTTGATGTAAACTAACTTATCTTAGGCTGGTGAGGTTAATCGTAATCAAGTTTGGTGTAAATTAACTTATTTTAGGGTGGTGAGGCTAATTGTCATCAGGTTGGTGTAAATTAACTTATTTTAGGGTGGTGAGGTTAATCGTCATCAGGTTGGTGTAAACTCACTTATCTTAGGCTGGTGAGGTTAATCGTCATCAGGTTTGGTGTAAATTAACTTATTTTAGGGTGGTGAGGTTAATCGTCATCAGGTTGGTGTAAACTCACTTATCTTAGGGTGGTGAGGTTAATCGTCATCAAGTTGGTGTAAACTAACTTATCTTAGGCTGGTGAGGTTAATCGTAATCAAGTTGGTGTAAATTAACTTATCTTAGGCTGGTGAGGTTAATCGTCATCAAGTTGGTGTAAAGTAACTTATCTTAGGCTGGTGAGGTTAATCGTAATCAAGTTTGGTGTAAATTAACTTATCTTAGGCTGGTGAGGTTAATCGTCATCAGGTTGGTGTAAACTAACTTATCTTAGGCTGGTGAGGTTAATCGTCATCAAGTTGGTGTAAATTAACTTATCTTAGGCTGGTGAGGTTAATCGTCATCAAGTTGGTGTAAACTAACTTATCTTAGGGTGGTGAGGTTAATCGTCATCAGGT
>NW_013676028.1:17676-20388 GCF_000517525.1 Limulus polyphemus
AGGTTAATCGTCATCAGGTTGGTGTAAACTAACTTATCTTAGGCTGGTGAGGTTAATCGTAATCAAGTTGGTGTATAAACTAACTTATCTTAGGCTGGTGAGGTTAATCGTCATCAGGTTGGTGTAAACTAACTTATCTTAGGCTGGTGAGGTTAATCGTAATCAAGTTGGTGTAAACTAACTTATCTTAAGCTGGTGAGGTTAATCGTCATCAGGTTGGTGTAAACTAACTTATCTTGGTAAACACACACTTGATAAACCTTCCACAGAACGGTCAAGAATACGTCGGGAACTAAACGTATGAGAGATAAACATGTCGCCCGTGGCGCCACGGCTCGTATCTGTGTCAACATGCCGCTGCATTAGCATATATATTGTTTATGTAAAGTTCACCTAATCTCTGCTTTAGCGTGTATATATCCCTAGAGTATGATATTAAAGGTTTGATTATAAAACATTACACTTTGGGTGTAGTACTGTAAACATTCTGTGTATGTGATCATTAAAGGTTTGAATATAAGAATGTAAACCTTATGTGTATGTGATCATTAAAGGTTTGATTATAAAACATTACACTTTGGGTGTAGTACTGTAAACATTCTGTGTATGTGATCATTAAAGGTTTGAATATAAGAATGTAAACATTATGTGTATGTGATCATTAAAGGTTTGGATATAAGAATGTAAACATTCTGTGTATGTGATCATTAATGGCTTGGATATAAGAATGTAAACCTTATGTGTATGTGATCATTAAAGGTTTGAATATAAGAATGTAAACCTTATGTGTATGTGATCATTAATGGTTTGGATATAAGAATGTAAACCTTATGTGTATGTGATCATTAATGGTTTGGATATAAGAATGTAAACATTTTGTGTATGTGATCATTAAAGGTTTGAATATAAGAATGTAAACCTTATGTGTATGTGATCATTAATGGTTTGTATATAAGAATGTAAACATTCTGTGTATGTGATCATTAAAGGTTTGAATATAAGAATGTAAACCTTATGTGTATGTGATCATTAATGGTTTGGATATAAGAATATAAACATTCTGTGTATGTGATCATTAAAGGTTTGGATATAAGAATGTAAACCTTATGTGTATGTAATCATTAAAGGTTTGGATATAAGAATGTAAACCTTATGTGCATGTGATCATTAAAGGTTTGGATATAAGAATGTAATCCTTATGTGTATGTGATTATTAAAGGTTTGGGTTTAAAACTGTAAATTTTTTTTTATATTTTTATCCAGGCCGAGTGTCCACCTATTCAAATGGAGCCAGTGGACCTGTCTATCAATAAGAGCCGGTCATCTTCACCGACCTTATCAATATCCCCTGAATTTGGTCGCAGACAGATGTCACCACCATCCCCAGCGGAAAGTCCAAACCTCATTGACTTAAGAATGAATAGAAGTGGTAAGTTCTCACTGAACATAGTGTAAAACACTGGTCTTACTGAACATAATGTAAAACACTGGTCTCACTAAACATAGTGTAAAACACTGGTCTTACTGAACATAGTGTAAAACACTGGTCTTACTGAACATAGTGTAAAACACTGGTCTTACTGAACATAATGTAAAACACTGGTCTTACTGAACACAGTGTAAAACACTGGTCTTACTGAACATAATGTAAAACACTGGTCTTACTGAACATAGTGTAAAACATTGGTCTCACTGAACATAGTGTAAAACACTGGTCTTACTGAACATAATGTAAAACACTGGTCTCACTGAACATAATGTAAAACACTGGTCTTACTGAACATAGTGTAAAACACTGGTCTTACTGAACATAATGTAAAACACTGGTCTCACTGAACATAGTGTAAAACACTGGTCTTACTGAACATAGTGTAAAACACTGGTCTCACTGAACATAGTGTAAAACACTTGTCTCACTGAACAGAATCTAAAACATTGGTCTCACTGAACATAGTGTAAAACATTGGTCTCACTGAACATAGTGTAAAACATTGGTCTCACTGAACATAGTGTAAAACATTGGTCTCACTGAACATAATGTAAAACATTGGTCTTACTGAACATAATGTAAAACATTGGTCTCACTGAACATAGTGTAAAACATTGGTCTCTCTGAACATAATGTAAAACATTGGTCTCACTGAACATAATGTAAAACACTGGTCTCACTGAACATAGTGTAAAACACTGGTCTCACTGAACATAATGTAAAACATTGGTCTTACTGAACATAGTGTAAAACACTGGTCTTACTGAGCATAGTGTAAAACACTGGTCTTACTGAACATAATGTAAAACATTGGTCTTACTGAACATAATGTAAAACATTGGTCTCACTGAACATAGTGTAAAACACTGGTCTCACTGAACATAATGTAAAACACTGGTCTCACTGAACATAGTGTAATACACTGGTCTTACTGAACATAGTGTAAAACATTGGTCTCACTGAACATAGTGTAACATTAATTTCTTTGAACGTAGTGTTATTCTGGTTTTAATGTAGCACAGATCTTACAAAACTGGCTCATGTACAGTGTTACAACAGCACCTAGTAATCTTTATACAGTGTTATAACACCTGGTAACAGTAGTTAGCTCATGTACAGTGTTACAACAGCACCTAGTAATCTTTATACAGTGTTATAACACCTGGTAACAGTAGTTAGCTCATGTACAGTGTTACAATACCTGGTAATAACAGTAGCTAACT
>NW_013676029.1:0-2920 GCF_000517525.1 Limulus polyphemus
GTATTTTTATACGTAACAAACGGAAAATAAATCATATAAGTACAGCACCTAAAGACAATTGTTTCTTTCACATTTTTATACGTAACAAACGGAAAATAAATCATATAAGTACAGCACCTAAAGACAATTGTTTCTTTCACATTTTTATACGTAACAAACGGAAAATAAATCATATAAGTACAGCACCTAAAGACAATTGTTTCTTTCACATTTTTATACGTAACAAACGGAAAATAAATAAATAAATAAAACATTCTAAAGTGAAGTCATTACTCGATAAATATAACAAACTGAAACCATATTTTAGTTAGCCTTACAAACTGACACAGCATTTGGGTAAATCAAAGTGAAACCACATCCAGATAAAGGTAATCAACTGAAACGTTTTCTGATGATTCTCATAACCCCAACACACTGAAACCAAGCATGAATAGGTATTATAAATCAAAACTTTGTTTTGATAGCTATAAGCACCAAAACGACGTATGATTTCTTAGAGAAAAACAAAAGTTAAACCTCTTGATTCTAACCCTAAAATCTAGTAATCAAATTATTGCTCTATTCATCTTTAATAGCCATACAAAACCTAAATCAGGAATGTTCCTGTAGTTGAATTTTTGGTCACCAGGTGACTATCACGTATACAATTTCTAATAATAGCCACACGAAACCAATATCAGCCATGTTCCTGTACTTTAATTTTTCAGCCACCAGGTAGCTATTGCTCTAGTTTCGACTTAGATTGATGGTCACCTGTTGACTAAAACCTAAACTAAAGAAATATTACTAGCAGCATTATTAAAAGAGCAGAAGTTCTGCGTATAAACATTTCAGCAGTCCACGCTATAAAAGATAGATCGTCATAGTTCAGTACCACGATATAGTAGAATAAATTTTTCTTTGTACTTGAGAGTTTAGGCCTAATATTTATTCGAAAAACGTGTTTACGAACCCTAAACCAGGCATGTTCCTGTAGTTTACTTTTCAACCACCAGGTGGCTATTGCTCTACGTTGAAATGACGTAGGATTCATGACGTAACTAGAGAAATTTGACTCAACTTGCTGGCAACACGAGTGAGCGTATTAGATATTTAAATTAGCATGGATCTGTTTACACTGATTAACTCCTGAAACATCAAAGGACAGTTCCAGAAAGCGACACAATATATTTCAACTTCTTTAAGTTATTTGTGAAAATGATTAACGTTCCCTACTCATCCAGGTTTTAACCTACAATATACTGTTTCTATCTTCGTATTGACCCCCCTTGTTCATAAACATAATGCGAAATTTGTGAAGAAAACTAGAATGAATTTAATGTCTTCTTCATTTCTAGGCCTAAAATCTTATTTACTCTTAAAGTTTTTCAATCACATCATCGGTTGGTTGTTCCACCATGCATATCAGGTTAAAACACTTGGTCGTACGTATGGAGCTGATCAGATAAATATATGTATGTCTTTGCTCATAATATATTGAACGAAACGCTATTTCTGCTATTAGTTTGATGTTTAATCATGTCACCACTTTTCAAGTGCACTAAAATACTGTTATCATCACTTCACTTAAGTATTTTTTTATTTATTTTGTCAATAAATATTGAGAGTAATTTATCACAGAAAAGGACATTTTCTATTGGTTCATATAGCTTAAGACCTACTTCACGCCACTCTAACACGAGCAATCTGACAGTTTATGTTTAATAAGGTTCTTACTGTAACAATACATCATCTATTTGTATCTTAGCAACAATCTACCACTGTTACAATACATCATCTATTTGTATCTTAGCAACAATCTACCACTGTAACAATACATGATCTATTTGTATCTTAGCAAATTTATTGTTACAGTGGTAGATTGATAGATCATGTATTGTTACAGTGGTAGATTGTTGTTAAGATACAAATAGATGATGTATCTTAGCAACAATCTACCACTGTAACAATACATGATCTATTTGTATCTTAGCAACAATCTACCACTGTAACAATACATCATCTATTTGTATCTTAGCAACAATCTACCACTGTAACAATACATGATCTATTTGTATCTTAGCAACAATCTACCACTGTAACAATACATGATCTTTCTCTAGATTATAGACAAACTGCTACAGGAACAATCCCTAACGTTTTCCATGGATTAACTTTAAATCCTAGCAACCTTACGATCCTCTTAGATTAGTAGATGACCAAATCGTCTGTTCACTGTCAGATATTCCTCCTTAGTTCTGTGTTTGTTTGAACGACGATATTGTAGGCCAAAAGTTGAGATGTACTAGTATTAATCATGGAATGACTGTTTAGCTGGTTATGTATGTAACATAATCGTACACTAGTTATATACGACGAGACATGAATCTGGCATTGAAGAAAACAACAATTTTCTTTTGCGTTTTGAAAATACACCGAAAAAAACTTTTCTAGTTTTAAAACTACAATGAAAAAATTTAGTTTTGAAATATTAGGTCGTCAAGAAATTAATGTCGCGTTTTGAGACACTTTCATTAAACACCCCCCAAAAAAGTACATCACGTATAATAGTTAAACGAACCGCCTAAACGTTACGTTAATGTAGTCTATATAATGTGTAAAGTTTAGTATACTCTAATCCCTTATAGTGATAGCACACGATGAGACACACATTCGGCATGTAATGCTGTTTGAATACAAGAAGGGAAACAACGCCTCTGTAGTCACAAAGAATATCAAAGAAGTTTATGGAAATGTTTTGAACGTTCGTAAGTGTCAACGATGGTTCAGCAAATTTCGTTCAGGTGACTTTAGCTTTAAAAACTGTAATGGCAGGGGCCGACATGTGGGAATTGATATTGCTGCTATGAAGACGCTTGTTGAGTCTAACCCAAGGCAACACACACTCGTGAAATGGCCTTGAAATTGTATGTCTCTCATA
>NW_013676029.1:3806-9047 GCF_000517525.1 Limulus polyphemus
AAAAATGGATTCTATATGCAAATATTAAACGCCAAAACAATGGCTCAATCCTAGACAAAAACCACTTCCGACTCCAAAACCTGGACTTCATCCGCAGAAAGTGATGCTTTGCATTTGGTGGGACATCAAAGGAGTAATTCATTTCGAACTCCACAATCCACAGCGAACTGTCAATGCAGAGATCTATAGTCAGTAACTGGAACGTTTAAGTCAAGCCCTTCATCAGAAACGCCCTTCACTTGTCAATCGGAAAGGTGTTCTTCTTCTCCACAACAATGCACGTCCACATGTAGCACGTTTGACGCAACCCAATATTATGGAGTTGGGTTGGGAAGTTCTCCCCCACTCACCATTATCTCTAGATATGGCACCATCAGATTACCATCTTTTTCGTTCGCTGCAACACCATCTTAATTGGAAAACGTATGCAAATGTGGATGGTGTTAAAGATAACATCGACATGTTTTGTGCTTAAAAGCCAAGTGATTTCTTTAATCATGGTATTAACAACCTGAGTGTAAGATGGAAAAGCATCATAGATAAGAATGGAGACTATTTCATTTAATAAATGTTTTGTTTTGATATATAAGTTGTTCGGGTTTTTCTCATCTAAAAAAAGCGACATTCATTTTTTGACGACCTTTGTTTGTTTGTTTGCAATTAAGCACAAAGCTACACAATGGGCTATCTGTGCTCTGTCCACCATGGGTATCGAAACCCGGTTTCTAACAATGTAAGTCCGCATACATACCGCTGTGCCACTGGAAGGGTCTTAACGACCTAATAATACTAAAAAAACCACTTCTTTTTGAGTTTTAAAACTACATTAAAAAACGAATTTTGAAATTACACTGAAAAACCTCGTCTTTTTGAGTTTTGAAACTACATTGAAAAAATTGAGTTTTGAAATAACACCGAAAAAAAAACAATTCTTCCTATGAGTTTTGAAGCTACCATGAAAAAAATCGAGTTTTAAAATCACACTGAAAAATTTGATCTTGAAACTACCCTTTTCAAGATCAAATTTTTCAGTGTTGTTTATTCAAAATTCACAACAAGTTGCTGTTTTTTTTTCAATGTAGTTTCAATATCAAATTTTTCCTACATTGAAAAAAAAACAGCAACTTGTTGCGAATTTTGAATAGAAACCGAAGACAAATTTGACATTTAAAACTCGTACTGAGTCTGAAGAAAATAACAACTCATTATGTCTGACTTTGGAAAAAACAAACTTATTTATGAGACTTTACAACTGATACATAGAAGAAAACTGTATCAATCTTCTTTAGCTATAGGCCCGGTATGGCCAGGTGGTTAGGGCCCCGGTATGGCCAGGTGGTTAGGGCGCACACCAAACATGCTCGCCTTTTCAGCCGTGGGGGCGTTATAATGTGACGGTCAATCACACTGTTCGTTGGTAAAAGAGTAGCTCAAGAGTTGGCGGTGGGTGGTGATGACTAGCTGCCTTCCATCTAGTCTTACATACTAGGGACGGCTAGCGCACATAGGCCTCGTGTAGCTTTGCGCGAAATTCAAAAAACAAACAAACAATCTTTACCTATTTATGTTTTGTTTTTTCCCCCCAGATTCATGAATATGGATGGGATGGTTGTAATAATTTATGAATTATATATATAATATATCACGGGACGATTAAACAACGTTTAATACAAACAACGTTCTCTGATTCAAGCAAAAATATTTCTGAAACTAAAACGAGAATCTTGTATATATATCATTACGATAATTCACTGCATGTCTGTAAGACTCAGATCTCCATAACTTCACATTACTTACAATACTGATTATCAGCGCCATTTTCTGTTTCTGTGGTTAATATGTTCTTAATATCTCATATTCAGACGTACATTCTGAGGTTGGACAAAACCTGGAAGCACTTGATAGTGTAAAGAGTCTAGATATTTAGCCTTATTATTTGCCTATGAGTTTTTTCTGGTTTGTGGTTAGCCATCCGTGTTCCCTATGTTTCAGTTTCAGACAATATATATATATGTCTTTCGATAAAGATAGTTGATAGTTAAAACTCACCTGATCGGTACATTTGTTACCATGGCTACACAAGGTACCGAGGGGTCAAGAGGAACGGTTTCTAAGGTGATGTCAGTACAGAATTCCACATTAGATACTCCAAGTGCCACGCATTAAAGTGCTGTATGAAAAATCCCAAAACAGCAATCAAAATGTGCTCAGAATTCAGTGTTGGACGACAGCCAATAGTTTCAAAGAAAACGGTACGACGCGAACCTCGTAGGCGGCTATATATACAAAGCGACATTTCATTTTGTCAAGATACTGTAGACTCCGAAATAGTGGCAAAAGGTGACCTGATCAAAGCTAACATTCATTTATCTCCTATGAAATAGATATAAATGTGAGTGCTTGAAGATAATTGAAGAAGTGCACATTCCGAAAGCATGATTTACACTTTAAGGGGTGGCCGTAGTTTCATTATGGGCTCGACCATAATTTATTGGTGTGATCCTCTTCCAACCATTACATTGAAAGGTATATTAACAGCGAAGCACTACGAAAACATCCCAGAAGACCCATGATACAGTACTTTTATCTTGCTCGTGATGGGTTTCTCCAGACTATAGGGCATTGATCTGTCTAGTAAAAACTGCTGCACATAAGGTTACATAATCCCCCTAATTAAACCATTATGGGTTTATGTTGTAACTCCACTTAAACATCGAGTTCCTGCTCTAACTTCCGGAAGCTACCATTGTTGAGGAACCGAGTGTCCTGTCCAAACCATCCAACACCACCTTAGTGCTGTCCTTATTCTCATGTTAGTCTAACGTTATAGTAAACTACTTGCTGCCTCATCCTACAAAAGCATGCAATGTAGAAGGATGAAATGTACTTTAGTAAGAGAGGTGTCTGAGAAAGTAGGATGTAGAAAAGTGAAATGTACTTTAGTAAGAGAGGTGTCTGAGGAAGTAGGATGTAGAAGAGTAAAACGTGCTTTAGTAAGAAAGGAGTCTGAGAAGTAGGATGTGGAAGGGTGAAACGTACTTTAGTAAGAAAGGTGTCTGAGAGAGTAGGATGTACAGAGGTACATTTCACCCTTCTACATCCTACTTCCTCAGACACCTCTCTTACGGAGGTACATTTCACTCTATAATACAGGGCAGAAATATTCACATTGAAGAAAAATAACAAAATCCACACGCCATCTACCTTTCTGCTTGTTCAACCAAATTTTTGTGGTACTTTTGCCACGTTGTGAAAGAAGGACGCCTCAGTGGTAGGCTTGTAGGCTTATGATGATTATTCCAACGCAGGTAATGTATTTTGAAGCTGAAAACATGTATAATGCGTTTTTTTCAAACTTGTTTTCAACATCCTAGTTTCTATATTTTAGCTCTGTTGTTTTGTTAACTACCAGTGTATTATATTTTATTCAAAAACTATACTACTAAACTTGAATCGTTGGGGTAAACTTCGTTGATTACTTTTTTTTTTTAAAGGGCAAAACTTCACAAAAAGGCTATCTACGCTGTGCCTTAGATAGGTATCGAAACCAAATTTTTAGAGCTGAGCCGCAGAGGGAAGGCCTTTATTTTTATTTAAAATTGTAGAATATTATATATTTTGTGCACTAATAAGATATCTTCAAAACCCCTCTCCATAAGCATATGGATTCTGACTTTCTAGTTTCCAGAAGGGGAACCCCCTCTAGAAAAAAAAAGTTAAACAATGCAAACTAAAAACCCCTAAACACCGAATGAAAATACGTTACTATTCATGCATGTTAACGAAAATAATAATACGTTCGAGTTAACCCTATCACACTTGGACGGTCTTTTAGTGCTAGTCGCCAGACAGTTTAACTCAACCAAGGAGGAACCCCCCCCCCTTTAGGGAAGTGATTAACATCTTAAAAAGTGTCTTCATTGAAGTATCCACTAGACTTGAATTTGTTACAAGGTTATTTCTTTTAAGCCATATACTGGTGTTTTAGTCTTTTTTTTTTGTGCTACACTTTGATGATATTATTATGTAATATAACTGTTTGGTAGAAGACGTAGCTACCAATATATATATATATATATGTTTATATCTGTGTTACTAGTTTTTGTTATTTTTTCTGGTGGAGTGCTTACTCTTTAAACTTCGACAAATAAAACAGTTTAGTTTTACACACCCCAGAATTATATCTTGAAAGTTCGGGAAACAAAACGTGTAGAAACGTGCTTACTCTTTAAACTTCGACAAATAAAACAGTTTAGTTTTACACACCCCAGAGTTATATCTTGAAAGTTCGGGAAACAAAACGTGTAGAAACGTGCTTACTGTTTAAACTTCGACAAATAAAACAGTTTAGTTTTACACACCCCAGAATTATATCTTTAAAGTTCGGGAAAACAAACGTGTAGAAATATCATTTTAATTGAAATATATAAATGTTTATAAATATGGCGGAGTTAAAATAGCCTATAGTTTTTAGCATAAAGCTACGCAATGGGCTATCTGCGTTATGTCCGTTTCGGGGAATCGAACCCCGGATTTTAGCATTGTAAAGTCCGTAAGCATATCACTGACGTCACCTAATGGGACAGCGCTAAGTCTTCGAATTTACCACGTTAGAACCAGAGGTTCGATTCCACTCGGTGGACACGGCAGATAACCCGGTGTGACTATGGTATAAGACAAAACACACACACACACACACACATATTACTGTCTCCCCCCCCTCCCATCAACGAAGGCGCTTACGTAAATAATTAAAGCATTTATCTAACTCTTCATAAATAAAGTATTATTTGATATCTATGTACATATTCGTGTAGTCTTGTTAATATTGCTCCATTACGTAAGTTATTTGAGCTACTTGGAGAAATAGAAATAAAAACAAAATAATTTATTTATTTCGCGTTTTACTTTCATTCCTGGCTTTAACATTTCCAGTTTTCATTTCACAAGTTTGTACTGGTTTAGTTTATAGGTAAGCGTAAACTTCATCAGCTTGTACTGGTTTAGTTTATAGGTAAACGTAAATTTCACCAGCTTGTACTGGTTTAGTTTATAGGTAAACGTAAATTTCACCAGCTTGTACTGGTTTAGTGTATAGGTAAACTTAAATTTCACCAGCTTGTAATGGTTTAGTGTATAGGTAAACGTAAATTTCACCAGCTTGTACTGGTTTAGTGTATAGGTAAACGTAAATTTCACCAGCTTGTACTGGTTTAGTGTATAGGTAAACTTAAATTTCAC
>NW_013676029.1:9937-18907 GCF_000517525.1 Limulus polyphemus
CTATTGAGGATTCCCTCTTGTTTATCAAGAAGAAGTTGGATTGACTGTCATATTATAACGCCTCCGTGGTTGAAAGGGTGATCATGTTCGGTGACGGGATTCGAGCCCCCAGATTGCGAGTCGAGTGTTCTAACCACCAGGTCGTGTCAAATCAGTACAGTTAGTGACCTAAGGGTAACTTCAACATATTCTGTCTTTTGACACGTCTTTCTGAGGGTCGTAGGATCGAATCCCGTCACCGAACATGCTTAACCTTTCAGCATTTGAGGCGTTGTAATGTGACGGTCAATCCCACTGTTCATTGGTAAAGAATAGCCCAAAAGTTGGCAGTGGGTGGTGTTGACTAGCTGTCTTCACTCTAGTCTATCACTATGAGATTAGGGACGGCTAGTGCAGATAGCCCTCGAGCAGTTTTGCGCGAAATGTAACAAACAAATAAATAAAATCACATACAGAGATCTTTCTATTCTATACTGTCACCGAACTCTAAACAGGCCCACTCTGTCAAATTTCTCAACAGACTGTCAAACTTAGTAAAGTTTAGTAGTCCAAATTAAAAATCTACCTTGTTAAAACGAACCAAGAAACAATTTTAATTTCTGCTTTCTCTATTTTGAAGAGGAACTATTCTCTGGAAATAAGATCAAATGACTATTCTGATTATAATTATTTAGAAACTGGAATAGAATTGTATATCTACATAGGCTATTAATATGTACGAGAGTTTGGTGAAAAAATAGGCAGCAATTCTAAGCCACGTGAATCTCTCTGTTAAACCTAGTGGGTCTGGCATACACAATTTGAATAACTTAACAGTACCTGATAAACAGTAACTAGGGTTTAGCCATTCAATTCAAATAGCAGAATCTTTGTTCGGTCTCCTGAGATGAAAATGTGGTTATCTTAAACCAAAATGGGGTCTTGCTCATTACTCTGAGCTTAGGCTTGAGGGGCGGGTCTTATTTATAGTAGGGGATGAATGTGGTATTTTGACTTATTAAAATAGTGCTTCACTATCAGCTGCTATGGTAAAGTGTTCAGCGCCAGCAGGTCTCAAAAGTGGTTATCACATAATATCAACAACGAATTTAACTTTATTCTCGTGAAAGTAATCATCATTACAGTTTTTGTTTGCCTACTATATGTTTCTTAAGGTATTTTGTACATCAGTAAGCTAGAGAGCAAGACATCTCCGGAGAAAGCTGAACTATAAAACCTGTTCTGTAGACGATTCTAAGAAAAGAACCTGCTCAATCAGAGCATTAAAACAGCTGGTTAAATAATTAGAAGCGAAGGATAGCAGACTGATTGTGGGTTTTGTACACGTATTAATAAACAATATTGAACCTTTTACGAAAGGTAAACAATAAATAACGAGTTTTAGAAACCCACCACAGTCTTCAATGGATAATGAAGTTGTGTTAGGAGATTACAAATAGTTAGTTACAGACAGACAGATATTTATATAGACGTTCGTTTCTAGAGCCTTATTAACGTGAAGCTGGCAAGGCACATCAGCTAAACTGGTTTGAGTTTGTAATTCTTCTACTGCACGTGCTGTGAGGTTGGCTAAGGATCTTTTTAGGTGCCCGCAAAGTGAGAATGAAAAAGAAATAAAGTAACGTCTTCTTAGTGAGTTCATTTGAGGTTTACGCATCAGTAATGAAAGTCTAGTAGTGTAGTTATTTAAATGAGAAGAAATAGTGTAGAGATAAAATGAGTTCTAAAAGATGTCAATATATAGTGTTTTTTTACACGTACATGTCTCCTCAATGTTGGAAACGTAACTATAAATTATAAAACACATTACGTGTATTGCATTATTATATTTAATTTCTGTTATTATTTGAAGTTCCGAAGAAGAAACTAAAAGTTGGTGGTTTTTTTTAAGACTGAGTCGGTTTATCGGGTCTCTTTGTCTGTTTATCCACTCATTGAACTCTCTGTCCGTGTCTTCGTCTTTCTCTCTATCTATTCGTTTGTCCTTCGGTCTATCGATTCATCTCTCTGTCCGTCCGTCTCTCTATTTACGAGGCAGCCTCTGTTAAGTTAGACTGGATCAAGTTCTTGAGTAGTAGTGTGTCGACAATCATCTACGTTGAGTTGCACGTCTCAAGCACGTGAGACGACAGACAGTAAGGAATGCTGGTAATCACGCTGAGTCTGCTCTTCATTGAATCATAAAATTTTAATCACACATAAATACCAGACATTCGGCGAGTTCTGCCGCAAAATATGGTATATTTGATCGAATTAATGAGATCATATGAGACGAAGCCCAACAACCACCACCAGAAATCTTGGAGGAAATATCAAGATCCGGATGGAACGCCATAACAGGTTTAACAACTGAAAAGAAAGGAATAGATACTTAAAATACAGCAAGTTAGGCCTTAAACTACTTCTTAATGGGCTTCTTTCTACTTCCTTTTTTAGTTTCAGTACGAATTAAAGCTTCCCAGACAGAATTAAATATTTTTTTTTAAAATTCCAGTTATTTGCCGATACGATGGGTTGAAGAATTCCGACAGAGTTATTATAACAACACTTTTAAATTCAAACTAACAGAGAGACTGATATGTAAGCGAAAGACAGAGTTACTCCTGATTATCTTACTGTAAGGAAAAACCTCATTATTTCTGTTTTGTGGCGTTTAACTCCCATATTAACAGATATTTTGTTCGATTGCTTACAATGGCGGATAGATGGCGACACTGCCGATCACTGAAGGCCAGAACTTATATATCTAGCCTAAGGCAGAATATTAATAAATAAAGCTCGATTAAAGGGCTTTGTTAACCCTAGAATTACTGCTGGAACTCATGGACCTCATCGGCTTTTCACACAAATTTTTGTGGGGTCATAACCTTGTTGGTTAGAAGGTCTATAATAACATCAATATTGCAATGATCCCCACTAGTTCCCCCCTATGAATTTTATAAAGGAAATTAGTGATTCGCCCATTTTTCTTTTCAGCTCTTAACACTGAGTTAAAGTACTCAACATGATTCAGTATTTGGACCCAACCGGTAGTAAACAGGGTAGAATCAAATCAGTAAAACGCTTAATAAGCATCTTATCTAGATAGATAAAAATATCGTCTATGGATATTGAAAGATTTCTTGTTTGTTTGCTGGTTTTAACACAAAGGCTACGTAATAGGCTATCTACAGTATGTCCACCACAGGGGATCGGACCCCGAATTGGAGCTTTGCAAGTCCCTGAACTTACCACAGACCCTCTGGGGGGTACACACTGAAAGTACGAAGATGTATTTTATTTTTTTCTAATTCACAATGTTATTTCGTCGTTGTTGTTGTTTAGCGCAAAGCTGCAGAATGGGCTCTCAGCACTGTTTTCACCGCCGGGAATAGAACCCCGGTTTTTAGCGATTCTCATTCACAAAGTTTACGATTCAGTTTCACTTCAAAACTCTGCGATTTTGGCGTTATTAATTTCTTCGGACTCTCTGTACACGAGATGTTCACATATTTTGTTCGACTGCTCACATAAACAGATAGACGGCGACACTGTCGATCAGCGCTAGTATAATGTCTCTAATCGCTTATTATTCTTTGTACTTTCTGCTGTGGCTTCAGGGAGGAAAGCTTTAAAAAAAAAAAAAGAATTAGTCTTTCAGTTCCAAATGATTTACTTTAAGCCTTTTTAAAGTTAAAAGTTTGAACTTTGAAATTGTTCAATAATCTAGCTGCCAGACGTTTCCAGATCCCGATTAAAGCTTAAGCCAAAACAGACGGAGCCAATAGACGAAAAAAAAAAAGCCGTTTCTACTATCCAAATATCTTTCTTAATTGTGGTTTTTATCACTAGCGTATTATGTATAAGCTATTATGGTCCAGACAAGCGCATTTTCAAAAAAAAACTGTTTACCAGTGAGTGAAGAGATTGCGTTTTTATACACCCTTGATTCGCTTCTCTAGTCAGTTTCTCTTCGTGACTACCGTGTATTATTTGTCACGGTGAAGATTACTCTGGCGTGACGAAAGCTTGCAAAATGATTCGTCACGTGAGTTTTGTACCACTGCATTTTTTCTCTCTCTCTCTTCTAAATGATATCACTTTTTTTACGGGGAGTGGGTATTCGTCCTCTAATTTAATGACACTTTGTGTCTTAAATCTAACGGCCTGCGGTTAGAGTACTCGACTAGCAATCTGCGGGTCGCGAGTTCGAATCCCGTCACCTAACATGCTCGTTCTTTCAGCCTAGGGGCGTTATAATATGATGGCTTATCCCACTATTCGTTGGTAAAAGAGTAACTCAAGAGTTGGCGGTGGGTGGTGTTGACTAACTGCCTTCCTTGTAGTCTGTCATTTCAAAAGTAGGGACGCCTTATCGCAGATATCTCTTGAGTAGCTTTGCGTGAAATTCAAACAAACCAAACCTTTTTTTTTTCACTGGCTCGTATTTCATGAGTACAACCGTAAAATCACCGCGTCAGCGATACAGACTAGCTTGTCATTTCAAAGGAAACAGAAACTGATGACAACATACATAATTTAAGCTGCTGTGTGGGCGGAGGGTGCTACGTTACTTATAGAATAGATCATACATAAATATCTGATTTATTAAAACAATTAAGTGTTTATTTGCTTTAGCCTGAAACCGACCCCCTCTATCTTCGCGGCCCCTCTTTGTCTCAGCCGTAAGCGTTGGGGGGCTCATAACACTAAAATCCGGGTTTCGATACCCGCGGTGGGCAGAGCACAAATAGCCTATTGTGTAGCTTTGTGCTTAACAAGAGACAAACAAACTAATTACCTATGGAATGTAAGCCTTTGCATCTCATTGGTTGATTTTGGTTTTTCTGGATCACGTGATTTAAGGATAACTTGGATATAATAATTTCTTTTTATAGAATAAAAGGGGCCCGGCATGGCCAGGTGGTTAGGAAACTCGACTCGCAATCTGCGGGTCGCGGGTTCGAATCCCCGTCCCACCAAACATGCTCGCCCTTTCAGCCGTAGGGGCGTTATACAGTGACGGTCAATCCCACTATTCGTTGGTAAAAGAGTAGCCCAAGAGTTGGCGGTGGGTGGTGATGACTAACTGCCTTCCCTCTAGTCTTTCACTGCTAAATTAGGGACGGCTAGCGCAGATAGCCCTCGTGTAACTTTGCGCGAAATTAAAAAAAAACAAACAAACAAATTCACCCATTTCACCACACCAGTTGCGGAAATAGATAAATGCCACTAGGCCTTGTCTAAATGTGGTTTTCTTGCACGTTTACTCATTTAAAACTGTTTAATGACGGATCTATCTATACATGTATGTATGTAGTATGTCTATATAATGAATATTAGATATTCAGAATTACTCATCATTCATGAGTAACGTTTAATAAAGTTTTTGTTTGTATAGAACTTACGCACATGGCCGTTTGTAATTTTGGACTTACTGTTGTCCCGCCGGGGGGACTTCAGATATAAGACACGCACTAGTAAACGAAAGAACGCCGCGTTCGTAAGTTTTTGAAGCACTAGATTTAACTTTCTGTAACCGTCAAAATTCACATGCCACCCCCCCAGCGACACCCATAAAACTGCTTGTGGGTCCATTATTTTTTTGGTTATAATGACTCTAAGAAACCACGAGGAGGTAACATGTCATGATATGTCAAACACACTACATCTGTTACATCCAGTGCCGACGTGGCCTTTCGCTTAATATCAGTGCTCATCAGGTTGGCAGAAATATGATATACATACTAATAGGCTAAGATATATATATATATATATATATCATACTACGAGTCACGTTATTTTAATAATTAACCCAACTCCCAACTGTTTGTTTGTTTTAAGGTGGAACAGCGGTAAGTCTACGGACTTACCACCCTAAAATTCGAGGTTCAATTCCTCGCGATGAATACAGCAGATAGTTAATCCATGCAATTTTTTTCAGTATTATTGGTATTTATTGTTTGTTTCTCTAGCTTCTTCGCTGAATGTTTGATTAAATATTTCCCTAAAAATCAGTTAAGGCTAATTTGGTAATGAAATATGGATGATCTCTCTCTTTTGTTCTAGGACTAATTTTATTCACTTATTGGTTATAATCGAAAAGGAATAGATAAATTAGCAGCCGATTCTTAGGTCTAGGTCTTAACTTACTAGTCTTACTTCTGGGTTCTCGGGGTCCATCTACAGTCACTTTGATGGCTTTGTTGTAAGTAGCAACTTGAGGAGGGTTGGAGCTGACCGTTATTGTCAAGGTGAAACTTTTTCCTGAAAAAACAACAACAAAAAAAAAAAACGTCAATGAAGCTGGCGTAGAAGTTAAAAAACAATAATCGGTGTTCTTGTTTAGAATTCCTGAATTTTATAAAAAGACGTCATTGAACGTTGACGTGTTATGTTAAACGTTTATTATTATAATTTACCCTCCCACCGCCAAGTTGTTTTAATAACGAATCGTTTATAACAATTTCCTGGTTTTATTGTTACAACACTGTCATTTGTTTTCTATGTTAAATGTATCAGGAATCGTGAGAGCGATTAGTTGGATTAACCCCCCAGAGAGAGAGAGAGAAAAAAACAAAACACACTCTAGTTTAACCCTAACAAAAAGTTATAAAATTTCTACGTTATTGTGTTTACCATAAACCTCTTGAATAGCAAATACGATTAGTTATGAGTCAGAACGATAAAGACCTCACAAAAAAATGACACACAACATATCTGTGCCCAATAAACTTTCCGGAAGTGTTATTCAACTAGATGAAGCTGGAACAATATGTCAGTATGACGTCACTTCCGCTCAGTTTTTCGACAGTCGTGGTTGTGATGTGACGCGATCTCTTTAAGGGTTTTTGAGAATATAAATGTATTTAATTTTTATTAATTAGTTACGAATTAATAGCGTTAATGGTGTATAAAACTCGCTCACCAAACCTTTGTTCTGTTTGACAGACGCACGATTTGGTTTACGTAAATAGTGATGATAATAAGTCTTCCTCCATCCCCAATAATTGCAGATAATCATTAGTTTATTCTACACATTTAAGAATCATTAAGATTTAATATTTAATTTACTGCAGGAACGAAGCGACCGTAAAGATAAATTTCCAATCTTTCTTTTAGGCTTCCCACTAAACGTTAAAGGTAAGAATATCAAAAACACTGAAATATTTCAATGATACGTCTACCCATTTCAGGCTAGAGCTAACCCTAAAACGCCCTTTTTTTTCTGCCTTTCTTTCAAGGTCTATATATTGAAGCGATAGTCTACCACAAGGTTAGAATTGGTATTTTTAGCCTGAAATGCATTTTATACTAAACGTGGGCGAACCTTTAACCCCTAAGGCTTAGGCAGAACCATCTATAATTAAAAGTGTTAATCAGAGGAAGGACATCCAATAAGCAGCGGCCACTGTCGAGACTAACTGTTACAATTATAACGCTGAAAGCGCGGGGTATGTTCACCAGCATTTCGCGGTTCGAGCCTTCTTTTCTATAGACTGGCACGCTAACCTTTAGGTCACACTAGGCTCCCCACAGCTAACCTTTAGGTCACACTAGGCTCCCCACAACTAACCTTTAGGTCACACTAGGCTCCCCACAACTAGAACAAAACGTACTATCGTTATTAGTGTGGTATATATATAAAACGTAAACACGCGTGCACGAAGTTTATATTGCGTTGTTTCTTTTAGATGTACAAAAATGATTTGAAAGACGAATCTCATTACAAGATGTAGAACGAGAATTCCAATACCTTGACATACCAAACAGGTCGTAACTGTTATAGAATACCTTGACATACCAAACAGGTCGTAACTGTTATAGAATACCTTGACATACCAAGGTATGTAGCTGTAAGTTGTAGAATTTTTTATTATTATTACATTTGTCCGGTGTTGTTTGTAATTAAGCACAAAGCTACACAATAGGGCTATCTGTATTCTAAACATCATATCTATAACACCTGGTCATACCAGGAGTGTATTTGGTTTGTTGTGCAATTAGGTCCAGTTTTTATGATCTACACGGACATTACCTTCAGACCCACAGTCGTAAGAGGACACAATTAGGTCAAGTCTCAACATCAACAACTTGTAAGAGTCACGAATCAGAAATAAGACTACCTTGGGAATGGGTCATTTTTACTGGCCTAGACATACATGTCTTTGCAATGCTGAGGTTTTCAAGGTTTTTGTCTGATTTCCTTACTATAGCTGGTACAGAAGATTTTCAAGTGACCTCCGCCACGTTCTTAAATGAATAATTCATTAACCTTCGTTGCATTAGTTCACAGTTTGTAGTTGGTAATTCCCAACAGGTCGTAACTGTTGTAGAATACCTTGACATACCAAACAGGTCGTAACTGTTATACACTATCTTGACATACCAAACTGGTCGTAACTGTTATACAATACCTTGACATACCAAACAGGTCGTAACTGTTATACAATACCTTGACATACCAAACAGGTCGTAACTGTTATAGAATACCTTGACATACCAAACAGGTCGTAACTGTTATACTAGAATACCTTGACATACCAAACAGGTCGTAACTGTTATAGAATACCTTGACATACCAAACAGGTCGTAACTGTTATACAATACCTTGACATAACACTTTATATGTGATCGTTTGTGCTAACTGTTATACAATACCTTGACATACCAAACAGGTCGTAACTGTTATAGAATACCTTGACATACTAAACAGGTCGTAACTGTTGTAGAATACCTTGACATACCAAACAGGTCGTAACTGTTGAATAGACTTAAAATAAGACCCAAAACTCGAGCGCTTTCGAATAGTTGACTATTTTTCTTCAGGAGAACAAAGGGTTTGGCCAAGCATGGCCATGTGGTTAGGGGGCGCTCAACTCGCAATCTGCGGGTCGCGGGTTCGAACCCCTGTCACACCAAACATGCTCGCCCTTTCAGCCGTGGGGAGCGTTAGAATGTGACGGTCAATCCGTTGGTAAAAGAGTAGCT
>NW_013676030.1:0-5538 GCF_000517525.1 Limulus polyphemus
CTAGCATTTACTAGATATAGGGTAGCCTGGTATATAAAAGAGGGTGACAACGTGACGCAATAATGTGTGTGAGTAATTGAACTGCAGTCAGAAGTATTGTTGACGTTCGAAAATAAGTGTATCGTAAAGTTGTACTTGGAAAGAATAAACCAGTTTTATTAAGTAAAGACTTGTGTCCCTAAAGTTTCGTCGGAACGAAGTTACGGAAAGTTAATTAACAAACGGAAACGTAACAACTTGTTACATGCTGTATTAAACTATTTTTTATCTGTTAAAAGTTTTATTTTCAATCAGTTTGAAGTACCAATAATGTTTTTTGGTGATTAAATATGTTATAAATACGTAAAGTGTTGAATAAAGTTTTGAAAAATAAAAACACTTTTTAGTAAATATATCCAAGATACTCGTTAACAAGGTACGAAAAATTATAAACTCTTAACCATAGAAACAGTAAATTTATCACCAAGAGTTTTATAAGTTTAGTTTTTGTTTTAGGACAATGGAGAAATTTCTCGACTACTTCTGAATGCTCTATCCATCAATATCCAGGGTTTGAAACCCTCTCTAAGTATGACCGTCCAGACATAAGGAAGAATCTTGAAGGGCAAAACTTGGTAGTCAGTGTTTCACATAAACTTCCAGGTATTACAGGTTTAATCTAGAGATAAACTAATGTTTTGATACGATTTGTTAGTCAGTGTTTCACATAAACTTCCAGGTATTACAGGTTTAATCTAGAGATAAACTAATGTTTTGATACGATTTGTTAGTCAGTGTTTCACATAAACTTCCAGGTATTACAAATTTTATCTAGAGATAAACTAATGTTTTGATACAAATGTAGTTAACTGCATTAACGTACTTGTTTTGTTTGTGAAAGGTTTTGTTATGTTTCTTATTTACTTCTGTATATTACTATAGTACTAACAATACCAATGTTATTCTGTGTTATAATGACAAACTCTAAGCAATGGTCAATTAATTGGTTTTTATTGAATATTAAGATTAAAATGACCACCATTTAATTAGTAAAGTTTTTCTGTATAACACCATTAAAATTTTAAAGTGATATGTACTGACTTTTTTTTGCATTGTCGTCCTTTTAAATACTGATTAATCTTTTATGACATTATTATTATCATTAAATTCATTTAAGTGCATGATTTTGAATACTTTTATCTGCAAAATTTGTTTTTCTAAATTCTTATTTAGGAACAAATTATTGACATTTAGAATGAGGGTATATGTTGGTAAAGATAACGACAATAAACCAACATATGTGTTTACCTAGTTCATTATATTTCTCTAATCTTGTTTTCTAGTTTTTACACAACTTGTTATTTTCAGTAGATGTTTTCTTTTTATAAGTAATAAATATTTGATAATAATTTTGTGTATAGTACGGTTCCCAAAGTAATATTTTATTCTGCGTTACATTGTTCTCAGTTTCTGTTGTCAGATTTTTTAGTTACCATTTTCAAAATGCTGCATGTCTACAATTGTAGCTTTTCTATATTGTGCCTCAAAGATTTGTTTCTAAATGTATATGAATGGTCCGCTTTTCTATAACCCCACTGAATGAATGTTTAGTGTTGGTTCTCATTTTCGACCTAAAAGTAACCGGTGGTTATTAATATTCATGACAAATATTTAAACCTTCTTGATGTTATCTGTCTATCAATCTGCAGACATCATCTTTCTGATCAGTAAGTTTTAATCAAACTTCACAATGACTTTAGGTTTCTGTCTAATAGAAAACATAATCACAAAATACAGACACACATGTCTGCAAACACACTAAAAACAAAAAACAGCTAATGGGTTGGGGGATAAGCCCTCTTACAGATGGCTTTTTTTTTTTGAGTCACTGAACCTTTCAGAGTTTGTAATAATATATTTACAGTTTACTCTATAACATTTTCTACATATGATAACTGTGTGTTCTAGCACGTTTGGAGGTAGACCAGGATCAACGAATCAAATCTCTTTCCAGTAAGATCCATCAGGGGCAACTAGTGAGCAAGAGGCCAGTTCATACAAATGGAGATGGAGGATTTAGGTATGTAATCTCTTTCATCTAATCGATTGTTAAGAATCTTTTGTTTTAAAGCTAAGAGAATTGCAAATCACCTACACTGTTTACTTTAATCATATCAGATTCCATAGATTATTTTAATATTCCTAACTTAAAAACAGTTTTATGGGTTAGATAATAGTATAACAAAATGTTTTTTGTTTAGCTTTAGTTTACTCGCATTTATATTTATTGGTACCTCCACTGTGCTTTAACATAATTTCAGTAATTATTTAGTGTAATAATATGTACATAACAACCCTTTTCAATGCAAAATAATTATACAGTCATATCATAACGATGTGTTTGGATCAGTGAGTTAAAATTTCCAAGGTGGGGATATCCCTTATACTTAATAGAATTGAAAACAAATAAATATGTATCAACATGAGGAACAAGACCCATCCAGAATGGGATCTGTAATAATATTTACCACAGCAATTGAAGGCAAAGTGTGGTGTCTTGTAACAGTGAGAATCTATGAACACTAAGGTCACTGACTAAAGATGTCCACATTCCCCAGGCAACAGTACACAGCATAATCAAAAAAATTTGCATCTGGAAATGAGAACAAAAAGGTTTGGGTTCACCAAGATTAGGCTTCCGTTCATCTGTCCTGTATCATAAGGAGCTGAAGAATGGAATAAGTATTCATCCATTTTATACAAAGACATACCAGTCTAGCAAACTGCTGAAACAGACACTGTCATCTTTATACACTAGATAGATTATGCAGGGAGAAATGGCGTGCTTTGGGTATGAGAAGCTTATGATGGAGCATTTTGCAATGGAAACTGTAAAGATTCACATGCCTCAGCTAGAGCATGACTGAACATGGTGAAATGATCTGTAACAGATATGGAAAGGCTCCAAAATGGTTTTGAAAATAACTTATTTAACCCCCTTTATAGATAATATTGACAGCAATGTATTTTTTGTTATATTTATAATTGCATACCTGTATATATATATATATATATATATATAATGGTTTTTTATCAGCATCTCTTTAAAAGAACATTGAAAAAGAATGTTATCAAAGTAATCAGAACTATTGATCAATTTTTTTCATAAATTTGTTTTGTTTTTTACAGAGGAGCAGGAGAGGAATGTACATATACATTTGAACCAGATTCCTCTTAATGAGTTATAGTTTGTTTACACATTTTATGTTGCAGAAAACAGCCATAATCATTTAATAATCAGAGGCAGACATTTGAAAACGTGTTCAAGAGGATATGTACTTATTAATCCTACCTGACAAGAGTATTGTATTATCAGTGTAAATACAGAAAACTAAAATATTTTTTTTTTAAGAGGGAAGTTTATTTAGTTATGTTCAACCTTGTCAATTTGTACATTATAGGGTTTAATTTTGATTAAGCTTAGGTTTTAGAATTATTGTCTTTAGAGACTGTAAGCTTAACATTACTACAGTAAATTCAAAACTATCTTGAATTACAGCTTTGTAAAATTATACGTAACTCATGATTGAAAAATAATCAACCTAAACACAAGAGAGATTAAGCCTAATGTGAGCTTTTGAAGAGACTGGTATAACAATGTATCTTGTTTTTATTTGCTATGCACTAGCCTTTATAACCCTTTGGCTAAAAATACAATTTACAAGATGATTGGTTTAGCCAAGTAATAAAAAAAATATATTAAAAAAAGAATTGTTCTCAAAGTTGAGCAAGATTTTAATTTCTTGCAGTTTAGAGTATAGACCTATAGAGATCTGTTTGTGTTATTGGATTAGACATTCTCTAACTTCACACATTTGCTACTATTACTTGTATTATGCTGGATATGTGTTAAATCTTTACTGTGATGCACGTGATGAAAAGTTTTCTCGACTGTTCTACATCAATCCTTCCACCCAAGGTTTTTCTGTGTTTTTGATAGGATCTTTTAATCCTCAGAGTTTCCTATATTTGTATTTCTCTGGAGCTTTTAACTACTATAGCTGAACTTTTTTTGTTATCAAAATGCATTTACACTTTAAGCTACATATTACGAAAAATACAGATTTACATAATACATTTTATTTTCATTAATCTTGGTACTTATGTTTTTATGTTACATTTAATTCACCTCATTATTATTATTTTTTTTTACACTTTAGAGTAATGTATCTTTTTGGATGTACACTTACTTACTGTGTGTTTTCCTTGCCTAGTTGCCCGGCATGGCCAGGTGGTTAGGGCGCTCGACTCGCAATCAGAAGGTCGCGGGTTCGAATCCCAGTCCCACCAAACATGCTCGCCCTTTCAGCCGTGGGAGCGTTATAAGTGACGGTCAATCCCACTATTCGTTGGTAAAAGAGTAGCCCAAGAGTTGGCGGTGGGTGGTGATGACTAGCTGCCTACCCTCTAGTCTTACACTGTTAAATTAGGGACGGCTAGCGCAGATAGCCCTCGTGTAGCTTTGTGCGAAATTCAAAAACAAACCTTGGCTAGTTTGATCTGTGGTTTTGTATTTTTTTACTCACTTAAATTTGGATATGTGTAAGTAAGTTATAAGCAGTACGTCTGAGGGCTTATAAGACTAAAAACCAGGTTTTGATACCCTCAATGGGCACAGCACAGGTGGCCTGTTGTGTAATTTTATGCTTATCAATAAACGAACACTTACTATAAATGACCCGTATAATTGAAACCGAGTTGTTATCTTAATGGGAAAACTTGGTAATATTCTTATTTAATTCATAGTTTTATGTATAATTTTGTATATATTTTCTGACACATAAACTTAAATTACGTATAAAATATAAAAGAAGGAAATTATATATACCATAGAAAAATATGTGAGTAGTTTAAAGAGAATCCAGGAAAGAATTAGGGTTATGAATGCGTTTTGTCTTGTCAGAAAGTTTTGTCACCGTTTTCATTGAATAAATGAAATTACAATAATTAATACCCACTGTTACTAATTAAGGTGCCCCCCCCCCCAGTCTGCACGGCGGTATGTCTGCAGACTTATAACGCTAGAAACCGGGTTTCGATACCCGTGGTGGGCAGAGCACAGATAGCCCATTGTGTAGCGTTGTGCATAAATTCAAACAAACAAACAAAACCGACTGAGGTAGTAAAAGTTTATCGGATCTTCTACTTTCTGACAATTTCTGACCACGTGACTGAAAGATATGGCGTTACTAAATATATGTTTTTACAAATTCTTCACTATAAATTTAGAGTAACAACACATATTTCTTTTTTTTTTACTTCCCGATCTTCTATTTTATTTTCTTTGATTCATTAATGCCATTTTGTTGTTAAAAAATTATATTTCGAAGTTATAAGATTGTACTTTTTTGTTACGTGAAGCGCAATCTTCATATTCCAAACTACGTCCGTGTAATATCGGTAATATTCATATTCCAAACTACGTCCCTGTAATAACGGCAATCTTCATATTCCAAACTACGTCCCTGTAATAACGGCAATCTTCATATTCCAAACTAC
>NW_013676030.1:6428-10561 GCF_000517525.1 Limulus polyphemus
ATATTTTCTAAACTTGCAATATGTGCTAAAGAGGTTTTCACCGTAATTCCAGGTTCGTTTTGTCTTTTTATAAAGTGTTTTAGGTTTTATTGTTTAGAGTGTATATATATCTTGGGAGAATTTGACCATGCTTTAAAAATTTCTTTAGAAGTTTAAGAGACAATTAGTTGAATCAAAATCATCAGAAAAATTTACTGCAGTAAACTCGTATAAAATGGGTTACGTTTCATCTCATCGTTGTGTTGTACTAGTTACTAGAATATTGCCTTCAGTTCTTCTTCATTCTGTCAAACAGTTGCAAGCTCTCTCCTCGGGCCAATCACGATGTTGTAGCAATATGTGAACGGCCTGTGGCTATATACACGTTTATTACAATATAAAGACGAGATCATAACTTAGACCTCGTTATATGAAAATAAACGCTGCCGCGAAATAATTTACTGTTTTACCATGGTTTTGTACAAGTGTGATGTATGTACTAAAATTATAGTGTTACGTAAACCATTCAGAACAGACGAAATTTAAAAAAAAACAACTAATTAAGTAAAAAGTTTTTAATTCATATGGAAACTCACCCATTAAGTTCGTGGTTCGTTAATTTAAATACGTGATGCTGGCAAAGCTTGTATAGAAATGGAATCAATGGCCTATTCAACACCTAGGATTTTTATGAAGAATCAAAATGATTATATGTCAAGACAATAAAGGTATAACTAGCGAATTTATTAGTTGGTTTATGGCCCAAAATATGTACTCTTATCTACACGGATACTTATATTTACACACATACAATATTAGCTTAGTATTAATGTGTACAATTTTATTTCCTTTGTAAATTTCGTGATTACGAACACTCAATGGATTTATAGCGTGTTTCGCGCTGCCTAGGGTCTAATACTAATTTTTTTTATAAGATTATTTCAACACTTTCTGTTTATCTCCGATATGAAACGAAACATTCAAACCTCCTTCCTACCCGTAGATCACTGACCCTCCCTGGTCCAAAACATAAACCGAACCCCTATAAAGAAGTTGATCCCTAAATCTATCCAAAATTTGAAACGTTAAGTGTGGAATCTTAAGTGACTTTTCTTATAATGTGTTATGTCAACACATTAACTTTATCAGCAATTACGAATCGCTGTTTTGAAGTTCTAGTGGTAGTTGTTAACAGAAACTTAATTATATCGAGATATAATACATGATAATTTGTAGCGTATACTTTTGTATTCATACTACAGATATATATACACACAATCGTACGTACGAAATCCTCCTGGTTCATCTGCGCTTATGTATTAGTGTTAACTTTAAAAATATCCAAGTATTTTTTTTAACATTTGAAATTAAACTTTATTTTGTAAGTTTTAAGTAATGGCATTAGGTTAGCCAAAATATTAAGACTTGTAGTTGAATTAAAGATTGAACAGATTGCGTGATGTGGATAAATAAATAAATAAAAGCTATCGCTGTGTGTAAATATGCAGTTGGAATTCATAAATTATAAAAAACACAAAACTAACTTTTATTATTTCTTTTTTTAAGTTGTAAAAAACAATATGTAGAACATGTATATCTCGTCGTAAACTTTCTGAAGAAAGCAACGCTTTAAAATTGAAAATATAGGTACTCGTAGTATATTCGTTTCTTTATTGAATTTGCATAATACATGTAACGCAAACAGTTTACATTTGAATCTAAATATGGCTTTAAATTCAATTATATAGTCGTGCATCCAAGTTTAATTTATAAGACGTTCTTTCAAAGGTTTACGTTTCTCGTTTGTGATTGGTTGAATCAGTAAAATCCATTATTTATTGAAACAGTTACTTCGAAAGGATATTAATTTTTTTTCATAGAATGTTTAAAGACAAATTTCGCGTTGAAGAATATATCTGTGTATTTAATTAGAACCGTCCATGAGTTATGTAACGCTTTTTAGACATGTTTGATATTTTGCTTATCTAGTTTAAGATTCACCCAACCTTATCGTCCTGAGTACTTTGACATTTTCATTGGTGTGAGTTTTATAAGTGTCGATTGAACCAAAAGTGTGTATAAGTAATTAAACATGTGTGTTTTGGGAATAAAATACGTTATGTAAAGTATAATTAGTAATTATGTATATATATGTCTTTTCCAGCAACTAGCGTGGCATTTTCTGTATGTGTACATAGTTAGTCAATGTGAAATAATTGTGGTAATTTCGGTATATCCTTTATTGAGCGCCGAAAGATGTCGCTAGTGTTCTTAGAATACTCTTTTTTTTTTTGTGTACACATTTCTTTGCTGAGAATAAAAGGTTCATTCTTCAGCTACATAATCATTATTCTATGTGTTATTATTAAATGATTTTAAAACATGCATTTTGTGTATCTTGAGTTTCATATTCTTGAAAAAAAAATGTTGTTTTTATCTCAAGCATACGAAAATTTTAGCCTGTATAATTAGACATTTTTTTTTTTTCATTTCAAAAATCACTTTCAGAAGCATCACGCGTGCACATGTATTAAACCTTCAACTTGTCAATAAAACTTTAAATCTAAACTAACCCAGTAAGCAGTTCGTCCAAATTGAAGTTTCGATTTAGTTTCGATTTATTCTCTGAAACAAAGGTATTATTTTGAAGTCAATGCCACAAAGTTACTGTAATTTATTACTGAAGTACAAGATTCATGATGGGGGAAACCGAAGTCTAATAATGAAGATGAAGACGGTTGAGAAAACCTAAAATATTTTATTTACAAGGTTCAAATAAACTCGTTCCATCTTCAGCGAAATCTGAAAATCGTGTTACAAAAATATTTATTAACTAAAACTATACTGTCATTAATCACTAGTTAAATTAGTTATTAAGAAGAGTGGTTAATGGAAGGATAAAACAAAATATTATAGATATATTGCAAAACAGTTGAACTTTAAATGTGTAAACTTAGAATAATGTTATATCTAAAGAGCTTTGTAAGTCTTTAGTTATGAGTAAACCTTCTTTAATGTAGAGTTTAAGGTCTGAGGGTCCTGTAGTAATGACACAGAAATCGTTAAATGGAGTATTGTGACCATGGTTTCAGCATGTGGACGAATGGATGAGTGGCTGGGTTTTAAGTACTGAACAGTCGGTTCTCTTAGATACTCCTAAACGTTCACAGACTCTAGTTTTCAAGTGGCGTTTTGTTTTGCAAACGCAGTGACCTTACAGATATTTAGATCTAAAATTATTCTAAATTACACACTTAAAACTCAACTGTTAATAAATAAATATTTTTGTAACACGATTTTCAGATTTCGCTGACGATGTAATGAATGTATTCCGAAACGTTCGAACCGTGTAAATAAAATGTTTTGTGTTTTGTCAACCGTCTTCATTTATATTATTATTTCAGAAGTATTTTACACTTTATTCAAACACCAAAAAAGAAAGAAATGGGTATTCTTTTTTACTCATCAAGCTACTTTGAAAAATTGTACAGAGGGTTCAATAATCACGCTATTTTATGAACAAATTGAAAATATCATTGAAGTGGCATGTCGCTTCGGTTGAAAACTGTGGCGCATGACATTTTGAAAAAGATCGTTAGAGCTACAAGACATGACATTTTGAGAAGGGTGCCTTCAATGCTTTCCGTAAAAACGAGAAAAGTCGCACAAATGAGCATCGGGCTCCGAAACCAGACCTCAAGCAAGTCTGGAACAACGGATTCGTCAATGAAGGAAATCCTCCCAATGGCTCAGCAGTAAGTCTGATGGCTTATAACGTTAAATATCTGGTTTCGATACTCGTAGTGGATATACTATAGATAGCTCAATGCGTAATTTTGTGCATAACAATGAACAAACAAACGAATTATCTGTAAAGAGAAAGTTATAGCTACCAAAGAGAGCCCTCTGATCCAAAAAAAAAAAGACTACTTTGAAGGTTTGCCAGTTCTTATAAATGATTGTACGGTTAATTCAAATAAAATAACGATAAAAAGTAGATAAACTGTTAAAATGAAATATAATAAATAATTACAGTATTTTGGCACTTGTGTATAAAGTTAAAATCGTAAATAATATTCAACGTTAAACTGGTACACAATTAAAAACATTTTATTTAGGCCTAAATAAAATGTTTTTAATTGTGTACCAGTTTA
>NW_013676030.1:11439-18886 GCF_000517525.1 Limulus polyphemus
TAAACTGGTACACAATTAAAAACATTTTATTTAGGCCTAAATAAAATGTTTTTAATTGTGTACCAGTTTAACGTTGAATATTATTTATGATTTTAAGAATAAATAATATTGTATTATTAACTGTAACCTAAAATATGATTTGGAAATGACGTAATTAAAATGCATCCTAGCCGGCCTGAAGAGCCTTGCTATTGAACGAAATGCCTCGTCGGTACTGAATAGTGTAGTGTGGTTGACATATTATAACATATTATTCTTTGCTTTCACTCATCGGTTCTTGGAATATAGCATCTGAGACCATCAACAAGCAAATACTCTACCAGCTTCCATCTATGACTAAACCTGTAATTGTTTTTATAAGAAATATAGCCACAGAAATCGAAATAGCATTAATACCATATAATGAAATATTTGTCTGACACAGCTCGAAATAATGTTTATTCGTTTTGACTGCTTAAACACGATCTAAAAACTCGACGTCCAGTGGAAGATGGAGGAAATGTTGACAAAACTGACCTTCGCAAACATTTGTTACAGCAGCGTCAGGAAATAGTGCATAACCATGGTCATAAGAATGACCGGAAGTTATTTCAGGAGTAGAACTTGGAATATCATTCTCAGAAAGTGCGATTACCTCACAGTACCTACACTTGTCTTGTCGATTTAATATATTGGTTAGTTATTCTGCCTGTAGGTGGTAGCAGCACGCCATTCATAAATAAATAAAATCCAGCATATTACTCTTCAACAAAACGACGAAATAAGATCGAACAGCATAGCTTATTTCCTACTAAAAATTATTTGGTAAATATACTTAACTATGTTAACAAGAACTTGACTCTCTCGGTCCAAGATACACAGAGTTTATACATTATATTCAATAGATAATAGGTTCAGATTTTTCATCCATGAGCCAGAAAAGATTATGTTACTTACCAGTGGACAGAAGTCATACCAAACATGTAAATATATCAACTCTAACTTCATATCTTAAGTTCGAAAATTTGTTAATGTTTTACCGAGAAATATGCTTTAAAATATCAAACAAATCAAAAACTGATTATGATATTTTTATACAGTTTTTAAGAGATAAATGAAGTGTTATTAAAGTGATTATTTGAACATATTTACTCAAACATTTTACCTAAGTTGCCTAGAAAACGTTTACAAAATCTCTGTTAGGAAGAAGTTATTATAAAATGAAAAGAATTGGAGGCTTTTGAATCCGTTGATCAATGAATTGTAACTTATTGAAATTTCATCCACAGACAATGTTTTTGATAAAATTGGTTGAGGGAAAGTCTGATTGCCCGAATCGTTTCTATGAATTATGGTGGTTACAACATATTAAAGTAGTATAATATTTAAGATTCATAAAACATTGTGGAGCACAGGAAATGTTTGAAATCAGGCTATCCTTGTACCAATAACAAAGCTTTTATTAAAGCCTCAATTAGGATATCTCTGTACCAATAACAAATCTTTTATTAAAGCCTAAATCAGGCCATCCTTGTACCAATAACAAATATTTTATTAAAGCCTCAATTAGGATATCTTTGCACCAATAACAAATCTTTATTAAAGCCTGAATCAGGTTATCCTTGTACCAATAACAAACCTTTTTATTAAAGCCTGAATCAGGCTATCCTTGTACCAATAACAAATCTTTTATTAAAACCTCAATTAGGCTATCCTTGTACCAATAACAAAGCTTTTATTAAAGCCCCAACTAAGCTATCCTTGTACCAATAACAAAGCTTTTATTAAAGCCTCAACTAGGTTATCCTTGTACCAATAACAAAGCTTTTATTAAAGCCCCATTCTTCTATCTATAAAAAAAGCTTTTATTAAAGCCTGAATCAGGCTATCGTTGCATCCGTGACAAAGCATTTATTAATGCCTGAATTAGGCTATCCTTGTATCTGAAACAAATCTTTTATTAAAGCCCGTGTCCTCCTGTTCTTATGCCAAACAGATCGACAATTATCAAGCTGAAGAAAACTCACAACTTTCTTGCCCACTTATTTTAACGCCAAATCACGTTCCTCTCAGTTGGAAAAAGACAGTATAGAGAGAACAGTGTTATCAAATCACCCAGTCTGACACTGTTGTGCCTTTCCTAAGAAGAAATGCATAGTTGCCTCTTATCGCACATTCTCCTTTTTACCTTATCTCTGTATTGAATTCCAATTGTAATTACACAGCATTTTTCGTTCGCTTGTTTTTATAGTTTCAGACTACTGCATCTCAGTGACTCGCCCCGATAATAGGTAAACCTTGAACCTCATGAACAATGTTATGTAGTGCTTTCAGCGAAACCTTACGTTTGGGGACTATTTTTACTCAATGTAATCAATTTCTAGTCTTTGGACGTACGTAGTCTCATCATCTTCGGGAAATAGCGGTGCTTGATAAAAATTTCCCATCAGCGACAAAGCCGAAACGTTAGAGTAACACCAATATCTGTCTACTTCTCTGGAAGTTGGAAAAGTGAAATATTTCACCGTTGAATGTAAAACCGTTCTTCCAAGCCAATGTAATTATCAAGTTGTTGTTTATTTTCAACACTGGCTTCGATTAAAACGTGCAATTCGTTTGTCTTAACCTTTATGCGATTCTCCAGCGTTTTAATGAATTTGAAAACAATAAGCTGGAAATTTAAGTAAATTTTATAAGTAAAATATTTATAACTAAGCTTTAATCATGTCTAAGTTCTTATACATTTTGATATAAAAGACGTAAACTTTACATTTCTTATTTCTTGAGATTTTAATATTAAGTAGCAGAGAATTAGTTTGGAAATACTTGTTTAAACGTAAAAAAAACAACAACTACTAAACGTTTTTTTATCAACTTCTGTCATGGTAGTTATATTCTTTATTGATGTGTAATAAGTGTGGTGAAACTACTGGAACCAGTCAGCTAACTCGTACACACATAAAAACTGCATTAGTATTCCTTAGAAAACACAAGTTTTTTAAACACTGAAAATCTCCAATGCATGAGACCAGTTCATGTTTTCTAGAAGACCATCGTACGAGCTAGTTGGTACTTTATACGTTAACATCCTACACCTGTAGCGTTAGAAAGAGAAGGATTAACGTGGAAGTGTCTATCGAGTCCCCTCCAACCATCTTGGCTGTTCTTTTTAATATTATGGGCACGCCGTATTTCCTGCCCACCAAGATAAATCGACTCGTGCTACACTTAAGTTATTTCTGGAAGATTTGGTTTGAGTAAACCCACATGGTCTGAGTTTACCAACGTGATAACCCACATTAGTTACTCCTGCTTAGCATCAAGTCTTGTAGAAGGATATACATATTTCTGGATATTCGAAGTGCACAAGAAAAACGCTTATTTAGATAGTAGGGACTTATACAGGTTAAAAGAGTTTACTTAAAATCATATTTTATGTCTGAATTCTAACATGAGACTGTTACAAATTATGTATGAAATAATACGTGTCTCCTTCGTATAGCACACTTTATCTTGAACCTTACATTATATGATCTCATGACAAACCGATTAAGTCACCTAAAGGAATTAAAAGCTCATATGCTGAAAACCGCTATGTTTGGAATTGTCTATTTAGAAATAATAGTCACCTTTATTTTTACAACCAATCAGCTTTCGTACTTTATAAGTTGGTTTAGTATGAAGAACATCCAAACATTTTATTTGTGACCTGCTTATTGAAATCATTTTATTGTTTAGTTTGTTGTTTCCTATTTATATATATATATAGCGTTGGTTCTTTCCTTTTCTGTTAGTAATGAAAGAAATAAAACAACTTGGCTCGAGATGAATTCCATTCCATTCAGTATTAAGAAAGTTTTTGTGTGTGCAGTGTAAGATTTTGATACAAAACATGTTATCTACATAACAGTTATACACATTCTCCTTCTCACGATATAATAAATACCAGTAATGAAAGCTCGTATCTACATCAGTCTTTTCACGGTAGAAGGAATAGACGAGAATATAAATTATAACTCTCATTATTGTGGACATTGCTGTGATACGTTCCAGCGAAAGCCCGGATTGAGACTCATCAATCACAATTAACTTCGTCCACAAAATAATTTGATAAAATCCTATACTATCTCATTCAGTTTGCTCAATATTTTCTCTATTTTTCTTTTTGTGACACAATTAAAAACAAGTTTTACAAGTTAACATTTTCCAACAAATTATACTTAGGAAGTTTTTATTAGTATTTCTCTGTTAGGAATACTTAACAACCCTGTGGTAGCTTGAATTGTTTAAAAACTAATGAGTTAACTTTAATATTAGAAATAAACGACCTTATAACATCAAATTTGTCATTTTTATTTCATTAAACACTCAACGTTTCGCTTTAAAACTAATGAGTTAACTTTAATATTAGAAATAAACGACCTTATAACATCAAATTTGTCATTTTTATTTCATTAAACACTCAATGTTTCGCTTTAAAACTAATGAGTTAACTTTAATATTAGAAATAAACGACCTTATAACATCAAATTTGTCATTTTTATTTCATTAAACACTTAACGTTTCGCTTTACAACTAATGAGTTAACTTTACTATTAGAAATAAACGACCTTATAACATCAAATTTGTCATTTTTATTTCATTAAACACTCAACGTTTCGCTTTAAAACTAATGAGTTAACTTTAATATTAGAAATAAACGACCTTATAACACCAAATTTGTCATTTTTATTTCATTAAACACCCAACGTTTCGCTTTACAGCTTCTTCAGGAACGTGGATTAAAACACAAACCGAGAGCACAAATCACAAAAAAAAATTCTGAAGATACTAAATCAACTTTTAGGCTCTGATGTTAGAGTACTCACTTAAAAGTAGTCAGATACTGGGTTTCAATCCCATTTGGAAAAGGTATTGTCGTGAGCTTAGTTGTTAGAACGGTTGCATTGAGTATGCTATATACAAATAGCACTACAGGAGATCCAGTTCGGATCATTAGCTCTGGTATTGGACGTAAATCCTTCTAGGCAGTGACTCGTGGCGAACAAAAGATAGATCTTAAATACTATTTTTGCACATTTCTAATTTGAAATGTTTAATGGTCTAATTAAAAGAAAGCGTTGTAATCTAGCGTGGGTTTTAGTACGGATACTAGGCCTATTTGTTTCGCTGGTTTTCAGTTGTGGACTCTGTGTAAGAGCTAAGAACTCTTCTTTCAACACATAACTTATTACGCATCATATTTGATGTTGAATATCGAACCATACCGACCATTTATTTTTAGCAAGACAAATGACATTTGCTTCTTGATTTTTCATTAAGATTCAATAGCCTTTTACATTTAACTTTTCAATAATTTTAAAAGTTTTTTAAACAGCATAAAATAACATGCAGTACTAACTGATTAATCATTTCATTAAATCTGTTTTCTGTAGAAGTCCCCCAAAATCGATAAAATTGTTCATACCATAGTGGTACAAGAAGTAATACATTAGGTACACTTCATTTATGATACACGTTTCAGCAGTAATGAGCCAAAAATAATTTAAATGGGGGGGGGGGTATAACTAGTACAGTACCTGATAGCGGGTAATGCCAACACCACCTACAAGGAGTACTCATACTAAAACGACTCGTAGCAAGTTTCTGAACCGACGAATTAGAAGGCTAGGAATGAGAGGTAGTAAAAAAATCAAAAATAAATATTATAGTATCGTATGAGAAAACGGACTCTTATACTCTGTTTGTAATACTACCAGAAGGGTTATCCTTCCACAAACAGCACGTTACTACAAAACAACAATAATAATGGTAGAATTAAGTGTGACAGTAAAAGTTCACCGACTATTGTCAGATGTGCTTGCTTACAAACACGTTTTCTAAACAAAAAGAAACCTTTCGGAAAAAAGTAGAAATATTCCGACTTTTTTTCCGAATTATTGTGAGATGGATGAAACATTAAACTGTAAAAGCAACGCTAGATTATATAGTATTTCAAACCCATACCTTTAACTACAAACGCTACATTATATAGTATTTCAAACCCATACCTTTAACTACAAATACGTTTGAAATACTATATAATGTATCATACTTTAACTACAAACACTACATTATATAGTATTTCAAACCCATACCCTTAACTACAAACACTATATTATATAGTATTTCAAACCCATATCTTTAACTACAAACGCTACGCTATATAGTATTTCAAACCCATACCTTTAACTACAAACACTACATAATATAGTATTTCAAACCCATATCTTTAACTACAAACACTACATAATATAGTATTTCAAACCCATATCTTTAACTACAAACGCTACATAATATAGTATTTCAAACCCATACCTTTAACTACAAAAAGTACATTATATAGTATTTCAAACCCATACCTTTAACTACAAACACTACATTATATAGTATTTCAAACCTATACCTTTAACTACAAACACTACATTATATAGTATTTCAAACCCGTACCTTTAACTACAAACGCTACATAATATAGTATTTCAAACTCATACTCTGTGTTTTAATAACAACCAAACTTATCCAAAGGTTACAACTGTGTTTATTTATTAATATATTTTAGACGTGTAGGTGGCACGACGGACTGTTGCTTGAAAATATATTCATACAAATTAATATCAGAAATTTGAAGATATTGTTAAAGAATAAGCTGCATCATTATTAGTGCTAATAGAAAATACTACACACAGTTCATCATAATTGATAACGCACTATGACATTTGAATTAATTGGGTATATAGTCCCACGAAGAGGCCGTTTCAGCTATAAAGAGACCAGCCATTTCATCGTGTAAGTCTGATAATCTACAATTAACTCCTTAGAAACGCAGTTATTAGAACAGTTAAGCGAATCATAGGAAGAACACTTTCATTGAAAGTTAATTTTAAGCAAGTGAAAACTGTAAAGTGGTTATAGATGACGAGAAAGCGCCGAAGTCACTTGCCACTGAGTTAACCTCGTGGCACAACTGTACTGTGTGTAAGTAGAAGTTAGAGGTCAGAGAAAGCACTAACATTATGTAAGAGGACAAAAGAATATTCGCGCGAGAACATACGATAATTTGTTAGATACAATTAGCAGCGTATCAATACCTATAGCAGCGTTTCAATACCTATAGCAGCGTATCAGTAGCTATAGTAGCGTATCAATACCTATAGTAGCGTATCAGTACCTATAGAAGCGTATCAGTACCTATAGCAGCGTATCAGTAGCTATAGTAGCGTATCAGTACCTATAGCAGCGTATCAGTAGCTATAGTAGCGTATCAGTACCTATAGTAGCGTATCAGTACCTATAGTACCGTTTCAATACCTATAGCAGCGTATCAATACCTATAGTAGCGTATCAGTACCTATAGTAGCGTATCAGTAGCTATAGCAGCGTATCAGTACCTATAGTAGCGTATCAGTACCTATACAGCGTATCAGTA
>NW_013676031.1:0-2947 GCF_000517525.1 Limulus polyphemus
AGCAAACTTAGGTACAGCTGTGCGTAAACAGTCCTTATATAGCAAACTTAGGTACAGCTGTGCGTAAATAGTCCTTGTACAGTTTTTTGCACGAAGATGTGAAATAACTTCGTCTGTTATACTGATATTATGAGTCAACATAATAACGTTAATTTTTACTCTACATTTTCTGACAGAGCCTTCCAGTTTTTCTTCTAGTAACCGCTGTTCAACTGTGCTGTTCGTCACCTAAACTAACTTTATACCTAGTGTTTAGTTCTTACATCACTGACTCTGTATCTAGATCTCAGTTCATGCTTCAGTTTCATCAAATCCATGCTATAAAACTAGCATTGTATTCCATTATTTGCAACTTGTAAGCTTCGTATTAGAAATAGCATACTTTAAAATAAGAGCTTAAAATCTAAGTTGATCTATGTTGGCAAGTATGTTCTGTCTGTTTTTGTTTCAGTTCTTAAGCAGACAGGTACACAATGTGAGGCTATCGTTGTTCTGCCCACTTCGGGTATCGAAACCAGATTTTTAGCGCCACCAAAAGGCGGAAATTAAGTTATTTAGTTCTTACGGGTGAATTTTTTTTTATCGAATTCTGGAAATATATTTAACACTTTTCAAAAAAAGAATTGTCCTTCTAGTCGGATACAACAAAGAAACATTGTCCATTGAAGATAGCCGAACAAAGATGTGTGGCGACAGTCATGGTTTCTAAGTAAGGATGTTCTGTGATAGTCATGGTATCTAAGTAAGGATGTTCTGTGATAGTCATGGTTTCTAAGTAAGGATGTTCTGTGATAGTCATGGTTTCTAAGTAAGGATGTTCTGTGATAGTCATGGTTTCTAAGTAAAGATGTTCTGTGATAGTCATGGTTTCTAAGTAAGGATGTTCTGTGATATAACTGCTGTGTTGGTTTATCCATCTTATTATTACGTAACTAAGGTGATATGGTTTCTCAGTTTAATTTGATTTCAACAAAAATTGGACGTTGCTAAAGTCTTTTCTTCTATTTCGTGGATCCTTAAAAGCGCCTATTCACCAGCATAATATCCTATCGTTTACTACGTCGAATAAAATACTTTTTTAAATAACGTTTTTCGCTAATTTCGTGCTACACAAAATGAGGTGAAGGTGAATAAGTCAGGGCCTCTTTTGAAGATGACCTCTTTCATCTACTTCTCGGAATCACAGATAAAACAGGAAGTTATGGTTTGAACTGTATTTTTACAAGACGATCTTTTTCGTGGAAATACGTCCGAAAACAGGTTAAGGAGAACAATGTGTTTGTTATTAAGCACAAAGCTACACAAAGGGCTACCTGTGCTCTGCTCACCACGGGTATCGAAACCGGGTTTCTAGCAGTATAAGTCCGCAGACATGCCGCTGTGAGGCAAGGATAAGAGATTGTTTGTTTGCTTGTTTTGAATTTCGCGCAAAGCTACACGAGAGATATCTGCGCTAGCCGTCCCTAATTTAGCAGTGTAAGACTAGAGGGAAGGCAAGCTAGTCATCACCACCCACCGCCAACTCTTGGGCTACTCTTTTACCAACGAATAGTGGGATTGACCGTCATATTATCACGCCCCCACGGCTGAGAGAGCGAGCATGTTTGGTGTGACGGGGATTCGAACCCGCAGATTGAGAGTCGAGCGCTCTAACCACCTGGCCATGCCGGGCCAAAGGATAAGAGAATCACAGCAAAAACCTTTTCTGTTTCAAGTACAAACCAATTTTTATCGACAACTATAGTTCATTGTTCCATTTCTCTATCAAATAACGTGATGTTTAAAATAAACTTCTGACCGAAAGATACTCGATAACGGTCTGCAGACAAAAAATAAATAGTATTGACTGATTTTATGGATGGGTGGCAATAATAAAACAAATAGGTGAGTGTTTGTGTTTTAGGACAAATCTACTTAATAGACTACTTGTGCTGTGACCACCGCGGGTATCGAACTCAAGTTTTTAGTGTTATAAGCCTTCAAGCTTATCGTGGGCGTTTCTATCGTTTTTATGCTCAAAACACGTTCACATAAAAACTCTAGACGTTTCATTTATTTACATTTTATTTTATTTTTGTACACGAACCGCGTGTAATATTATAAATCTAATCCCACGTCAGCGTCCCCAGTGGTTCAGCAGTAAGTCTCAACACTTATAACGCTAAAACCGGGTTTAGATGCCCGTGGTGGACATAGCACAGATAGCCCATTGTGTTGCTTTGCGTTTAACAACAAACAAAACAAACCCACGTCAGTTGTTCTCACGCAGAAACGCACTGACCACCAGGATACGCAAGATTTTTATTCTGTTCGCATTTTCAAACATTATAAACGTTACGAGCTTTCTTCGTGTTAGATACCAAGCAATTTTAAGCAACACGTAAAATCAACTGCTAATTAAAAAAATAATAATTAAAGTCCACCGTTTAATAACACAAAAGCATTAACAGGTCCATCAAACAAATGCCTTTCTCGCCAATCATAACTAAAAGGTCTGATATTTTTACGTCTGTCGTTTTATAGCATTAATCTGAAGTTGTGTCAAATCACACTCGTCCTCAATCTCAAAATCTGAACGTATCATTTCACATCATAAGTGAAATAAACGTATTTCATGTAGCTTCAGTCATAAGAAACATACGTAGTCAGAAAACAGCTCATCGGGTCTGTCCAGTCAAAAACAGTGGTCAATTCCGGTCTTAGTGGTCGAAGATCCAAGCAGCAGTGTAATTACATAACAGTATACTCATAAGATGCGCGCTCTCTCGTTTTCTTTTCATCTGTTCCAGAATTAAATAATACAATTTAATTCTCATGTTATACATTCTGTTTTAAAATTAAACTATAGAATTTATCTAAAATATTATTCATTTTGTGTTAGATTGAAGCTATAGAATTTATCTCTAATTGTTTTTTGTTTTTGAATTTCGTGCAAACTACACGAGGG
>NW_013676031.1:3828-15553 GCF_000517525.1 Limulus polyphemus
CAGATTCTTATCTAAATAATTATGTTAATCTATTGTTGCGTCAGCGAGTCACGTGACTACTATGACGCAACGTTTCTAGAACTATCATGTACTTTGTCGAATGTTCAAGTTCTTACTAGATATGGGGTAGGCTGGTATATAAAAGAGGGGAATGTAATGTGTGGGTAGATAATGAGTAATTGAACTGCAGTCACACGGTATTGTTGAAGTTAACGTTCGTTCGTTACAGTGTTGTTTTAGCGCGAGTATTGAGATTAAGTGTATCGCAGAGTTATATTCGGAAAGAATAAACCAGTTTTATTAAGTAAAGACTTGTGTCGTTAAAGTTTCGTCGCAACGAAGTTACGGAAAGTTAATCAACAAAAGGCGACGTAACAATATGATTACAAATCCATCTTCCTTCAAGGCCTAGCTCAACACTTTACGAAATATGATTACAAATCCACCTTTCTTCAAGGCCTAGCTCAACGTGTTTAAAACAATTATTACAAATCCACCTTCCTTCAAGGCGTAGCTCAACACTTTACGAAATATGAGTACAAATCCACCTTCCTTCAAGGCCTAGCTCAACGTGTTTAAAAAAATTATTACAAATCCACCTTCCTTCAAGGCTTGGCTCAACACTTTACAAAATATGACTATAAATCTAACTTCATTCTAGGCATAGTTCAACACTTTTCAAAACATGATTAGAAAATTACCTTCCTTTTAGGCCTAGTTCAACACTTTACAAAACGTGATTAGAAATCTACTTTCCTTAGGAAACGTTGTGACCTGTTGAAAGATGCGTCAAAATCAGTTTGTTTTCGATAAGATTAGAAAGTTGTTGATCGAAACTGAAGTTCTGAGCAAAGTGTTACCTAATATCAGCACATGCAATTAATATTACATTTTACACTAATGTAAACGATAACGTGAGAAAAACTCAAATGCTAAGCCTAAATAAAATATGCGTTACTCTTTCGCTAGCGATTTGAAGCTGACATGCACTACTAATGATACACCAGTTTTTCTTGATAGTTTTCGTCAAAGGAAACATTTTCTCTTCTAAATATATTTTAGTATATGTATGAAACACAAGGAAAAACACAAAACTATTATTTACATAAATATATGCATTACATAAAACAAGGAAAACACAAACTATTGTTTACATAATTATTTGTGTTATACGAAACACAGTGAAAACGTTCTTGACAAACTGAATGAAAATAGCAATAGCGCAAAATTATTTCTTCTGTATTAATTAAAATATAAATTTAACAATAATCGTTTTTGAACAATGAAATACGATGCAAAATGTAAAAAAAACAAAAACAAAACACTAATACATGTAATCTGAAAATAAAAAGTTATGTAGGAAATTTATGTTTTCTATTTTAAGTCCAACGATTCGTTAGACATTTAGGTTTAAGACACTTATGCTTTTTAAATTTTGTCCAAATTCTTAGTTGATTTTATCCAACTATTATCCACACTTACATGGTAAAAAAACTATCTTTAGTGTAGTTTTCTACTTGTACCATCAGTGAACTGTTCGTAGTTACGAGTTTCTCGTTCAACTCCACATGTTTGGATGGAGTCGATTTTATAATTTGTCCTAGGAGTCTGTACCAGAATATAGACTCTCAAGTTACTAAAGTGTTCCCCAGCTGAGTGCTGGAAGGTCCACGTTTCCTTTCTTCACTTAACTAAAGTGTTCCCCAACTGAGTGCTGGAAGGTCCACATTTCCTTTCTTCACTTAACTAAAGTGTCCCCAACTGAGTGCTGGAAGGTCCACGTTTCCTTTCTTCACTTAACTAAAGTGTCCCCAACTGAGTGCTGGAAGGTCCACGTTTCCTTTCTTCACTTAACTAAAGTGTCCCCAACTGAGTGCTGGAAGGTCCGCGTTTCCTTTCTTCACTTAACTAGGTGTTCCCCAACTGTGTGCTGGAAGGTCCACGTTTCCTTTCTTCACTTAACTAAAGTGTTCCCCAACTGTGTGCTGGAAGGTCCACGTTTCCTTTCTTCACTTAAATAAAGTGTTCCCAACTGTGTGCTGGAAGGTCCACGTTTCCTTTCTTCACTTAAATAAAGTGTTCCCCAACTGTGTGCTGGAAGGTCCACGTTTCCTTTCTTCACTTAACTAATGTCTGCATGAAGTTTTCTTGATGTAAAGCTTGTTACATTCACAAAAGACAAGCAAACTTCAAGACAATGCAAGGGATAATTCCTTGAAACCTCAGAACTGAGAGACAATTCACAGTTTTGGCAGAAGAACACCAACTATCTTGAAAACTCTTGTTTTATTGTCCAATATCCATAAAATACTTTGATAGGAGGTGCGAATACAGCAGTTTATGTGCCTGTAAAGAACAAAACATCGCCAAAAGTGATTGAACTTAAGGCAACAAAAGATTGGCTCACTATAGATTAAATTTTGCCAATCAAGGGTCCTCTAATAAACCAAGACATCCAATACGAGCTAATGTCGAATACCTTTTCAGCGCACTTATTATGAATTTTATCATTTCTTCCGAATACTGACTTGATGTATTATTACTCTGCTTTTCCGTTTAGCAGGGATCGCTGTCCTTCACACGTGTTGCCCTCCTCCAATCATCTTCATTCATTGTCAGTTCTTCTGCAATTCCTTTCTCGTTCATGCCTTCTTTAATCCAACGCTTTACTGGCCTTCTCTGTCTTCTCTTGCCGGCTATTGGCGGCTCTAATGCTGTTCTTATTACTTTTCCCAGCCTTCTCTTGCCGGTTATTGGCGGCTCTAATGCTCTTCTTATCACTTGTTCTTCTTCTCTTGCCGGCTATTGGCGGCTCTTATGCTCTCCTTATTACTTGTTCTCTTCACGAGACCAAACCACCTCAGCTTCGCTTCTTTTGCCTTTTCTCGACTCCACAGACTCCTGCCATTTCCTTATTCTGAACTGCCTTAAATTCTAAGAATTATTAAAACCCAAAGAGCAACGTATATTCCCCCTCTTTCCAACAAATACCGAATAAGAATCTATCTAAATTCGTCAACCAAGAATGGAATCTCCTTAATGACACACAAGATCAGAAGTTAATTTTCAACATGGAGACTGGAAATAGATTCGATATCACTTAGCTACTAAAAACTACTTAGTTAAAACTAACTGGATGAGGCATCAACAAACCTAATGAGCACGTTAAATAGTACATAGAAAACTGGTTTGTTGGCGGGAAAATAAATGATGATAGCAAACGGAATTATGTGGCCGTCCCTCAGAGATTAGTGCTGCTTATTTGGTTTAACAATCTAGGCTTCTGTTCTTGAGGATAAATATTTCATAACTTGCTGATGACGTTAAAACGCTGAAGAATATTTCTTAGCGAGTACGGTAGAAGATACTTTGAATACTGTGAAATAAAGAAAATTTTGGAAATGTCTTCCTGCTGTGGAGAAAAACCGTAATAATAATGCAAGTATTATAAAATGTCCGAAACCTACGACTGTGATTTAAATGAATTTATGAAAGTTTTGAATTCCACATAAGCCCCCCGATTAGTTTTATACAATATAGTTTGTTTGTTGTTTTGCACAAGGATACGCAACGGGCTGTCTGTGCTCTTCTACCGTAGGTGTCGAAACCCGATATTTAGGTTTATAAGCCATTAGACATACTGCTGAGCCATCGGAGGGGGGTGGCTATAGAATTTAGCTTTATTGGTTCTCAGATTTACTGCTGAACCACCGGGGGGGGGGGGAGAACATTGTAAAACGATCATATACAACATATCGTATTAAAATAGTACACATTCTTACATATATTGTTATAACCAGCTGAAATTAACAGCTGGTTATAACTGAGTTAGACCAAGAAAGTCGATAATAGTGAGTTGTATAATACCGCAATGTAAATGATTGCTTAACCAACCTGTCTTCTGGACAGCCTCATATCACCCACATGCCTTCTGTACAGCCTCATATCACCCACATGCCTTCTGGACAGCCTCATATCACCCACGTGTCTTCTGTACAGCCTCATATCACCCATGTGCCTTCTGTACAGCCTCATATCACCCATGTGCCTTCTGTACAGCCTCATATCACCAACATGCCTTCTGTACAGCCTCATATCACCCACATGCCTTCTGGACAGCCTCATATCACCCACATGCCTTCTGTACAGCCTCATCTCACCCACATGCCTTCTGTACAGACTCATCTCACCCACATGCCTTCTGGACAGCCTCATATCACCCACATGCCTTCTGTACAGCCTCATCTCACCCACATGCCTTCTGGGCAGCCTCATATCACCCACATGCATTCTGTACAGCCATATAACATCCATATGTCTTTTGGACAGCCTCGTAACACTCATCTCTATTCTGAACAGCCTTATAGCATCAATTTGTAGTCCGAACAGCCTCATAACACCAATCTATATTCTGGACAACCTCATAACACTAATTTGCATTCTGGATAGCCTCATAACGCCCATATGACTGCTAGGCAGTTTCATAACAACAATCTGTTTTCTGGACAGTATCATAACACCCATCTGTTTTTGGGCAGCCTAAAAACATCCATTTGTATTCTAGACAGCCTCATAACACCCATCCGATTCTAGACAGCCTCATAACACCCATCTGTATTCTGGACAGCCTCATAGGACCCATCTGTATTCTGGACAGCCTAAAACATTCTTTTTGTAGACAAGTAAAGTTATAAATACACTCCAGAAAGTAATCTGCGTGTTCCACAAATTATCCTGTAGTACAACTAAAAAAAATAAAACCTGCAGAAGGAGGTTATTTATCTTCTAAAATATAATGAAATAAATTGTAATAGTAATTAAAAGGTGGTTGACATTTGTAATACCAGAAAACTTAATTATCACACACTCATACATGTAGAAGTTACATTCAATACAGATGTTACAGTTAGAAGTAAAGTTTTAAAAATACAGCAGTACTTCCTGTGACACACCCACAACGACCAGTATATGTAAAGTGGCCAGGAAGTTCTCGCTTCCTGAGTTAGACGCCATCAGTCAGGAAGTTATGTTCTACCACTTTGGACGTACCCTTTGTACTATGGAATCTACAGCAAAAGAAGTATGAAAATAATGGATTTGAGCTCGTTAGAAAAAATCATCAAACAGATTGGGAGGGAAGACTCGGAAAATGAAAACGAAACCCCTTACGGAACACCCCCAGAAGGATCCCCAGAAAATCTAAGTTGTTCGGAAGATGAGGTACACTAAATTATCATTTATTATAAAGCTTATCATATTGCATGATCTGCTATATTAGCACATTTCAGTAATAATTACTTTGAAAGTTAAACTAATTATTTTATTTATAATTACAGAAACTGCTTCATCAAAACATATTTGTTCGTGATGTTAGGAAAACATGTCGGCTTAAAAAATCAGTTTTACACAAAAATACAAAACCCTGTAATATGGGCCATTATAAAAGTCTTCATCAGGTCAAACTGGGAATGCCCCTTATTAGAAAGGTCCACCTTAGAAAGCGTTTAGGTTATAGGGTTTTGTATTTTTGTGTTGAAGCATCTTTATTATCAAATTAAATTACCAGTTTGAGCATACCTTCAAAACTGTAATTTTTTTCAGAATAAGAGAAGAATAACCTTAAAGTTTAAGAATTTTTATTTGATAGTTTATTAAAACGCTGATAACGTTACTCTTAACAGAAAATGACTTATTAAAGTTATTTGTTTTTATAAAGGTGGTAAAGGTATTACTGATAATGTTTTTTTTTTTGTATTTCTTGATTTCCATATCTACTTGGACAAACGAAACGTTAAAAAACATTTGTATTTTGGAATTTTCTAATTGGAGTTTTCAATTATTGACGGTTGCATTGATTTGCCCTTATACCAGTAGGCCTAATTACATTGTGTGAAGTTGATTCCTATATAAACCGACTTTAGAATTCATACACCAAGTTTTAGAATGCCTTATGTTTATACTTAAATGTTTCAATAATTATGTGACATTTGATAAAGAAAATAAAAACTTTTAGAAAAGAAATGGAAATTATACATGTCAGAGGCGTTAATGAGAACCGGCGTAAATTGGTTTTAACCAATTTGTTATAGCGCACTAGCAGATTTACTGAGTATTACTACGAAACTTCCCAGAAAATAATTTCTTACTGTGATAAAATAATAATAAATATATATGCTAGATAATAACCCGAGAAGAAAGTTTCAACTCACACGAGTAGTAAAATGAAGTGAAAACATACTAACCTAAGTTTTTTTCACTAAGTCTGTCAGGCCTAAAGTTTGTGACCTCGTAAGCCTGAACGATGAACTAAATGCGACAAGATTCCTGTTCCGTATTTTATATATTCGTCCGCAACAATTATACTTTTTTATTTTATGGCAAGTCGTTCTTATTTAGCCGTGTTTCTGGTTTTCTCTGGCCTCGATGATCGGTTATATATTACCTATAGGCTCCTGTCACCAGGTTAAGTGTATACCACTAGGCTTAACTTTAAGCTTGATAACTTATTCTAGGCTATTTATTGGACAAAATAATTAAAATTATCTTTTCTTGCATCACATATATCGCCAAGTAAGAAAGAATTGATAAGTTCGGTCTATCATTCATCTCACCACTTATGACTCTGTTACATCAATCTCGAGGCATTCTACCAAGAAAAACTAAAAAAGGGAACTCTTATAGTAGTAGTCATCTGTAGATGATATACGTTGGTGTTTGGCTTGTCCTTTACTGACTGCAGTGAACCTTTATATTTTTATACACCACCCGCTCTAGATTCTTAGGGTTAGCGATGAGACGTTGGAACTGCTCTAAACCGGTCTAATCCAGTGAAAAGTGGTAAATCAAAGGTAGAATGGTCTTCAAGTATCTTTCTCGCCGAAATTCAAAAGCTTGATTATAAGGTACTGTTGCGTCATCGAGGTCACGTGACTAGTATCACGCCACCTGTTTCTAGAAATATCCTGTTCCTTCAAGAATGCCCTAGCATTTACTAGATATGTGTTAGTCTTGTATATATATATAAGACGTTCACAACGTGATGGGACAACAGTGTAATGAGTAATTGAACGTATGCGGACAAAATATTGTTGGCCACGTGAGACGTGAATTATAGTGTTGTTATAGAGCGACTGTTGAAATTAAGTGTATCGTAAAGTCGTATTCGGAAAGAATAAACCAGTTTTATTTAAGAAAGGACTTGTGTCGCTAAAGTTTCGTCGGAACGAATTTACGGAAAATTAACTAATGAACGGAGACGTAGCAGTACCTTTTGAAGATAAAACTGTTTATATTTTGATACTAATTAATTCGTCTTTTTTCATATTTTAGTCAGTTTGTCATTTTCTTGGGTTATCTGGTAATCTTTCTTCTCTATATATGCATCATTTTAGAAAATAAATCTATGGCATGAACACAAGCCATATTATATCATTTAATGTCAGGGCAAACAAACGGGAGAAAAACACAAGACTGCTTATATTACACTGTTATAACTCAAACAGGGGGACCGGCATGGCCAGGTGGCTAGAGCACTCGACTCGACTCGCAATCTGCGGGTTCGAATCACCGTCACACCAAACATGCTCGCCCCTTCGGTCGTGGGGGCGTTATAATGTGATGGTCAATCCCACTATTCGTTAGTAAAAGAGTAGTCCAAGAGTTGGCGGTGGGTGGTGATGACTAACTGCCTTCCCTCTAGCGCATATAGCCCTCATGTAGCTTTGTGCGAAATTCAAAACAAACAAATAAACTCAAACAGAGGTCCCAGCGCATTTGACCCTCCTAGGTCACAAAGACCTAAATTCCTATCAGGAGGAGAGAGCGACAGGGTAGCTATTTGATGGTGGAGGAATATTGGAAAGAGAAATTAAGCAGAATGTCTGTTCGATGTTGCATAATATTAACCTATAAATGAAAGAAGTTAACTGTCTGTTGGCATACGAAAACTGGGAAGATAAATCATACAGATTGTCTGTTTTCTGATACATAATATTTAAAAATTTTAACAGAAGTTTGAGCTACAAGAAAGCTAGTAGAATTACAAGTTGTGTATAGAATAGTTGGATAACTGGTCGGAGTAAGAAATCAAAAAGTTTGATTGAACAGATAAATATCTTCGAGTATAGACAAATTTTATAAATATTTGTTAGCAAGTACGTTGGTTGTTGAACATGTATAGACTTGTTTTGTAACATGAAAGTTTTTTGACGAACTGAACGAGTGGGGTGAAAAATTGAGTCAAAGTAAATAATATATTTTTCTATTACAGATACAGTCTTGGCCAAAATGTTTGAATGTTGTTCTGTATTGATGTTATGCATAATATTAAACCTGTTGATGGAAGAAATTATTTATTAATGTGCAGACACAAGGCAGATAGATGAAACAAATGACCTATTTTTAACCAAACAAATTAGGGTTTGAATGGTACAAACATATTGGACAGGCAACTCAAACAAGCGATTGCGATAGCTCTTTGATCTAATAAATTTAAACAGAAAGCTAGTTGGTAGCGCGAACAAACTAAATAATCAAAACAAGTTACCAAAGTTGTACACAATATAACAGGTAGCCATTCAGTTTATTGAGGTAACTCCTTCCACCAAGACCACGCAATATGACAGGTAGCCATTCAGCTTATTGAGGTAACTCCTTCCACCAAGACCACGCAATATGACAGGTAGCCATTCAGCTTATTGAGGTAACTCCTTCCACCAAGACCACGCAATATGACAGGTAGCCATTCAGTTTATTGAGGTAACTCCTTCCACCAAGACCACGCAATATACTTACCTCAATAAATTGAATGGCTACCTGTTATATTGCATGGTCTTGATGGGAGGAGTTACCTTAATAAACTGAATGGCTACCTGTTATTTCCACCAAGACCTACAAGCTTTAAAACATATTTTAATTGCTGTTGTTGCTGTTTGTTATTAAGCACAAAGCTACACAAAGAGCTATCTATGCTCTGCCTACCACGGGTATCGAAACCCGGTTTCTAGCAGTATAAGTCCGCAGACATACCACTGTGCCCCTGGGGGGGGCAAGTTTAATTGCAATCCTTGTTATTCAACATGTTTATTGTTTTTATATTAAGGAAAGTATCTTGTTACAAGTGAAAACAAGCTAGTAACAATTACAAAAGACAATGTTGAAGATGTAACAATTTTTTTCAACAGAAGTTTGAGCTACAAGAAAACGAGTAGAATTACAAGTTATGTATAGAATCGTTGGATAACTGGTCAGAATAAGAAATGGAAAGGTTTGATTGAGACTTGACTTAGTTGAACACATAAATATGTTGAAGTATAGACAGATTTTATATATATTTGTTAGTAAGTATATTGATAGTGAACATGTAGAGACTTGTTTTGTAACATGAAGTTTTTGAGGAAATAAGTAAAAGTAAATTTTGGCCAAAATGTTTGAATACAGTTCTATATCGATGTTATTGTCTACATACATGTAGTAGTTATTGAGTAAATGCCTGAGTAGTAACAGAGAAGGTAGGTAATGATCGGACAAATATGTACGAGTTGTTACTATGGTCTGTATAAGTTTTTGTGAGCATTTGTTTGTCAAAAACACACATACACGCCTGTTTTGTATAAAAGGGTGTGCTTTTGGTATAATTTTTTTTCGAAACAGATCAACTCTTTGTTCAGACAATTTTTCTGTACTTGGAGTAGACAGAGTTATGCCTCACCAAGTGCCATAAGTTATAGGACGTTAAATTGTTAGACTGTCCAGAAATGGCATGAAGCAAACGTACATTGCCAAAACAATAGGGTAACCCCAATGTACTATATATAGAATCCTGAAATGTCATCGTTGTTCTAGGAAAGTATAGTCGTACACGTCGAAAAACTACTGTCCTAGATTACCGTGTTTTGATCAAGATAACATGTTAAGGTCCAAAGAAGTCTTGCGACACCTAACGACAGGAATGGCATGAACACATTCATCCCAGAGTATCCAGAATAACAGTGAATATGAGACTGACCAAACAAGTAATTTTACAAGAAGAGCTATCTGCAAACCGATATTAACCAGAATTCACTGCCGTTACCGTGTTAATTGGGCAATACAGCATGCCAGTTTACAGTTAGGACACTGGCGATATGTCATCTTTTCAGATGAGTCCTGTTTCCATCTTGTTGAATCCGATGGTAGGATTCGTGTTCGTCATTTGCCTGAAGTACAGATAAGGGAAGACTGTCTTTTCCACAGAAGGTGGTGCAGTACATGTTTGGGCAGCTATTCATCATGGTGGAAAAACTGGTCTTCATATCATACATGGAAACGTCAATGGCACCTCCTACAGGCATAACATGGATAATATATTTCTGCCATAAGTTAGGGCAAGGTTTGGCAATACTTTTGTGTTCCAGGATGATAATGTCACTGCCCACAGTGCACGTATTGTACAGAGCAGCAAAGCCTACAGATTGTAATCCCATTGAGAACTATTGGGCAGAACTGTGCCGGAAAATTGTTAACCTCGACCCTAAACCAGCTACTGTAGCTGAGTTGCAGCGCCTTCTAGTGACAAGTTAGGATAAAATCATGGTGTGTTAAATCAATAACCTCATCGACAGCATGACATGTCGCCTTATAGAGGTTACTAGAGTACGAGGAGGACCAATCAAGTACTGAATGTTTAATATGAACTGATATAAAGTTACAGACGCTATTTATAATAATTAGATGCTATATTTTGTCATTATATATGTATTGGTAAGGTTTTGTTGTGATAGGTGAAATGTTGAATTACACATCTTTCTACAGGTGTCTGATAAAATTGTTTGCTGTTCTAATAAATCGTTCATTATGTTCATAGAACCTGTCTCATTATACAAATTACATATGTACATGTTTAATATAACAGACATTTCTCAGTTTGACAGCACTAAGTATATTTGTATTCCATCTTTATAATAATTATCTTATTTGTTCCAAAATATGCAGACATCTTGACCAAGACTGTACGTAATGAAAAACGACCCCATATTAAAAATTAATAATTTTGGCTTAAACAAGGCGACCAAGTAAATTAAAAAAGGAAAGATATTCATGGTAATCATTGGTTATGGGATATTAACTGCCATGTTGGTTTATTTATTTCACTGCTTGTCTATATAGTGTTAGACAAAATACGATATCTATATACTACTAAAACTCTGAGATTGTTTGTGTGTGTGCTTGTCTGTAATTAAATACAGCAAAAACGGCGCACAATAGTGCCATATTTGTAATAAAATGAGAATACAACTGAGAATAGAAACAGAATAAAACAAGTTTCGTTAAAATCGATTCACGGGTTACAGAGTTAGCCCCGTTTTTCGGGTCACTAATTAAATACAGCAAAAACGGCGCACAATAGCGCCCTATTTGTAATGAAATGAGAATAGAAATAGAATAAAAAAGTTTCGTTAAAATTGGGCCACGGGTTACCGAGTTAGCCCTGTTTTTCGGATCACTTTTAAAAAAATGTCTAGATGAATTTATGTACACTAGATGGCGCCACATATCGGTCTATCTATCTATCTGTTCGTTTTTCCACCTGATGAATCCCTTTAAAATATCTTCTATACAACAATATATGCACAACAGAAATTGGATGATGAGATGAAAAATGTGTTATAACGGTGCGTAGAAAGAACAACAATAAAATGGACCTACAATATTATTGACTATTTTCAAATAGTAACTATGGAGATGA
>NW_013676031.1:16553-16917 GCF_000517525.1 Limulus polyphemus
TGCCTTCTGTACAGCCTCATATCACCCACATGCCTTCTGTACAGCCTCATATCACCCACATGCCTTCTGGACAGCCTCATATCACTCACGTGCCTTCTGTACAGCTTCATATCACCCACGTGCCTTTTGTACAGCCTCATATCACCTAAATGTCTTCTGGACAGCCTCATATAACGAACATGCCTTCTGTACAGACTCATATCACCAACATGCCTTCTATACATACTCATATCACCCACGTGCCTTCTGTACAGCCTCATATCACCCACGTGCCTTTTGTACAGCCTCATATCACCCACGTGCCTTTTGTACAGCCTCATATCACCCACGTGCCTTCTGTACAACCTCATATCACACACATGCC
>NW_013676031.1:17917-19996 GCF_000517525.1 Limulus polyphemus
TAAAAGTACAAGTACGAGAACACAAAAAAATTTATAAACAAAAACCTCTCGCCGAGCATTGGCTATTATATTATTTCCCTGTCAATGTTCCCATCTTCATTAAAAGGCGTAAGATAACAAAAACAATATCTTCAAGAATCTATCTATCACAATACCTGAAGACTCTGACTTCACTTTTTTGAAAAATGAAATGGTCTTTACTTTTACTCCCGATCAACAATCAAATATCTTTTCTTGAATTATGAATAACATGAATGGATTGAAATATTCAATTAAATTATCTCAAAATAAACCTTCATTTCGGTGCAAGATTGAAATTAGCTTGAATTCTTCATAACCTCTGAATAGTGGGTGACCCAACGGGTCACGGGTTGTCTAGTATCATATAATTCTAGTATAAGAGTTAGCACACAGGATCACACATAGAAAGTGAAATGAATTTCAAAAACAACCCACTCACTCACCATCATCTTTTGTTCTCCTGAACCAACTATTCGAAAACGCTCGAGTTTTTGGGTCTTTTTTTTTTAATTCATCTATCGTGTAATGATCATCATTAAAGTTTATTTAACCTTCAGAGAGGAAAAAAATGGCTGGAGTGTTAAAAGTTATTTTTTTGGTTATTTAGGTGTAAAAATGTAGTAGTAATGAAAAGTGTAATATAAGTAAAACAAGAAATCAAGCATGTTGTTTTCTGTACAGTGGTTAAACTCCACCGACGACTCTTCTCTGCCATATTTGTTTGAGGGAAACGAAACACCTCAGCTTTTTGATGTCACAGAAACCCAGGTATTTGTAAACTTTGTTGTGTAATCAAATTCCTACGTTCAGATTCCACATCTTTATGTTTAATCCATCAGAAGTTTGTGATAAACTTCTTTATGATCACTTGACCATTTTCTTTAATACTTAAAACGACGTGGCTAATTGTCAGTACACTGACAGTACGTTAACAAGGCTAATTGTCAGTACACTGACAGTACGTTAACAAGACTAATTGTCAGTACACTGATAGTACGTTAACAAGGCTAATTGTCAGTACACTGACAGTATGTTAACAAAACTAATTATCAGTACACTGATAGTACGTTAACAAGGCTAATTGTCAGTACATTACCAAGGTTAATTGTCAGTACAGTGACAGTATGTTAACAAGACTAATTATCAGTACATTGACAGTACGTTAACAAGGCTAATTGTCAGTACACCGACAGTACATCAACATGACTATTACTTGTAACTGACAGTACATTAACAAGGCTAATCGTCAGTACACTGACAGTACATTAACAAGGCTAAATGTCAGTACATTACCAAAGCTAATTGTCAGTACATTAACAAGGCTAATTATCAGTACATTACCAAAGCTAATTGTCAGTACATTAACAAGGCTAAATGTCAGTACATTACCAAGGCTAATTGTCTGTACACTGACAGTACAATACCAAATCTGATCAACGTCATTTCTTTATTGTTTGTATTTTCATAAGTTCCTCCTATTTTCTATGAAATAAAAGAGTGGCATGTCCTTGTTATATAAGTAAACCAAGTAAATGTTGTTTTGTATTTTGTTGTAGTTCCTAAAAGTCTTCCATTTGATACACCTTTCTTTCTTTATAATAATTCGTCACTGTTATCTCGAATTTATGCTCTTTCAATCATGACGACATTGTGGAGCTTCATTTAGCTACTATTCATCTCAAAGTTGCCTTATTACTAGAGTTTCATTTAGTTTTAGTAAACTTATATTACTTTACTGAGATGGTGAGCAAATCCAACACGTTACGTCATGTTGCTACTATCACTTGTTAACACCATGAGATTGGAAATATGACTTGCACTGCAGAACATGATTGTTTTTACTTGCTACTATCACTTGTTAACACCATGAGATTGGATATATGACTTGCACTGGAGAACATGACTGTTTTTACTTGCTACTATCACTTGTTAACACCATGAGATTGGAAATATGACTTGCACCGCAGAACATGACTGTTTTTACTTGCTACTATCACTTGTTAACACCATGAGATTGGAAATATGACTTGCACCGCAGAACATGACTGTTTTTACTTG
>NW_013676032.1:0-2125 GCF_000517525.1 Limulus polyphemus
AAATGCTTGTCATTTTAATACCGACAGTGTCACCTCAGTTTCGACGTACACTGGGTTAAATTTGGACTCGTAACAATGATAACCTTCCTCAATATGGTTTACACGTGTTTTAATCCTAACCTTTCCATAAATTCTTGTCATTTTAATACCGACAGTGTCACCTCAGTTTCGACGTACACTGGGTTAAATTTGGACTCGTAACAATGATAACCTTCCTCAATATGGTTTACACGTGTTTTAATCCTAACATTTCCATAAAGTCTTGTCATTTTAATACCGACAGTGTCACCTCAGTTTCGACGTACACTGGGTTAAATTTGGACTCGATTTTAAAAGCTTTGATACTAATTTTGTCCTAGTGAGGTCAAATCAACGTGAAAACAAAGTATATGATATCCACTGCATAGCTTACGTTATCCAGAGCGTTCGTATTATCCCTACGTGGGGCTTAGGACCACATTAAAATTATGATAAGCCCTGTAACTGCATAATATGTCTCCATGGCTGGCTAGGGCTAAAGATGCCAAAGCCCATGTTTCAACAAAATATATTTTCAAAGGAAGTTACAGAAACTGATATAGCCCAACATGCAAACATTTGTTAAATTACCTTTTAATTAACGTGTTCTGCATATTACAACTGTCATTATTACCTTTTAGTTAACGTGTTCTTCATGTTACAACTGTCATTATTACCTTTTAGTTAACGTGTTCTTCATGTTACAATTGTCATTATTACCTTTTAGTTAACGTGTTCTTCATGTTACAATTGTCATTATTACCTTTTAGTTAACGTGTTCTACATATTACAATTGTCATTATTACCTTTTAGTTAACGTGTTCTTCATGTTACAATTGTCATTATTACCTTTTAGTTAACGTGTTCTTCATGTTACAATTGTCATTATTACCTTTTGTTAACGTGTTCTTCATGTTACAATTGTCATTATTACCTTTTACTTAACGTGTTCTACATATTACAATTGCCATTATTACGTTTTAGTTAACGTGTTCTTCATGTTACAATTGTCATTATTACCTTTTACTTAACGTGTTCTACATATTACAATTGCCATTATTACGTTTTAGTTAACGTGTTCTACAGTTATCATTCGTCTGTACAGGTTTGAAAATCAGTTTTGTACTTTCACCTGTATCTTGTATCTATAAGAGCAACTCACGTGACCAACAATTGAATGATCGTTTCAGTTCCTTATTTTTCTTATTGTTGCTTTTTCGACGTGGTCAACAACTAGAAATCCTGAACATATTCGTGATTTATAGAAATTAAACCTTTGACCGTTTATCGTCGTAAAGTGCATTCTCGTGTTTCCCACTAAGTGGGATTTACAGAGTTTGCAAGTCCATTACAAACATTTGTCACAGAACCTTTTACTGGAAGTCCTTAAGGACTATCTTCTCTGTGACCAGAGTGGGTGACGTCATTTGGGACAGTAAGTGATCATCTAACGACTTGACAATCTGACTACATTTTTTTTCTTTCGGATTCATTAATTATACTCACTCTCTACTTACCTAATTAGTGCCTTACATCCTTTCCTACACGTGACATCTGGATTCCTGAAAGCTACGTCTGCGTGTGGTGTAAATTTATAAAACTCTTGGAGCTTCAAGCTTCCATCTGTAAAAAATAAACGTAAACTTGTTAGAGGTGTTCTCGTATCACTGGAAGCAAAAAAAAAACGATACAAAACCGTTAACTCTACTAAACGAATAATGAAATAGACAACACTTCACACTTGTTAAAAACGAAACCGAAACTGAATTTAGGACAACTAGAACAATCGACTGTGATATTTGTAACTAACTTTCACGCAAGACGCCGAAATTTAATTTCAAACATACGAAGATGTTTGAGGACAATAGTCAAGAGCTTATAATTTGAAGTGACATAACTGAAAAGATATACATCCGGCAAGAAATCACTTTTATATAATATACATCCTTCGTGATGTACTAAGGTGATGTATTATGTATTAAGGTCGTCAATATATTAAAAATCCGAACAACATATATAATAAAACAAAACATTTATTAAATGAAATAATTTCCATTCTTATCGATGATGCTTTTCCATCTTATAATCAGGTTGTTAATGCTCTGAT
>NW_013676032.1:2927-9552 GCF_000517525.1 Limulus polyphemus
CGCATAGAGAATCCATTTTTTATCACCGGTGACAATTCTGTCCAAAAATGGTTCACGAGCATTGCGCGCCAGAAGAGACAAGGCAACGTTCACACGTTGGAAACAATGACCATCTCCATCAATGACTATCGGAGAGTTCGTGAGGTACCCAAACACCTTCTTTATGGAGTTTTCACACATTCCTTAGATGTTTACGTATTGTTTCATGAAAGACATGCAATTTCAGGGCCATTTCACGAGTGTTTGCCTTGGGTTAAACTCAACAAGCATCTTCAGAGCATAAATATCAATTCCAACATGTCACCCCCTGCCATCGCCGTTTTTAAAGTCACCTGAACGAAATTTGCTGAACCATCGTTGACACTTACGAATGTTCAAAACATTTCCATAAACTTCTTTGATACTCTTTATGGTTACAGAGGCGTTGTTTCCCTTCTTGTATTCAAACAGCATTACATGCCGAATGTGTGTCTCGTCGTGTGCCATCACTATAAGGGATTAGAGTATACTAAACATTATATAGGCTACACTAATGTGACGTTTAGGCGATTCGTTTAAGTATTATACGTGATATACGTTTTTTTTTGTTTGTTTTGGGGGGTAATGAAAGTATTCCAAAACGCGACATTAATTTCTTGTAGACCTAATATAAGCGAAATAAAAAGAACCTCCAGACTTAACTGCCTATTCTAATAATATCGCTCATTGCGATTTTTTCTTTTTTGTATTTTATCGCATCTTTTTTTATACTCCATGACTTGGATATAGAATCACTGAATTATGACAATTATATCTTTTTGTTTGACTTGGTTTTATTATTTAAACACTCCATTATAGTAGAAACAGAATCACTGAAAAAGACATTTATCATATAATTTTATCCTTTATCTAACACTGCATGATTTCGACAGAGACTCATTGAAGTATTTCAAACGTGCACATACACAATCAAAGATCACCGAGTTCGATCATAGTAATTTTAGAAGAGTTTCGTAGAAGAGACAAAAAAGAAGAACGGCTCAGATATTTTATAAATTTGTGAATATATTTGCAAAAGATCGTGTAAAAATGCGATGTTTCGAAGATGGTACATTTACGATGTAATTAGCTCAAACTCTACAGTTCAGGTTTCATCCGTTCCTTGATACTTATATATATATATATATATATAGCTTGATGATAACGTTTTGTGTAATAACACACTACGAATGGGATTCTTTTCTTGTTCGGGGTTTTTAATTCATGCGCTGCTTATCGCTACCATGAATACCCAAACGCATTAACATTCAATTTCAGTTGCATACGATTCAGGCCCTGTAATCATGGAAACAATTACTACGTTTTTCAAATGTCATTATGATGTCGTTTTTGTTGTTTTTCGTGAAATTTAAATATAATTAATGAAATTAATGAGAAGTTATTTTAGCCAAAACCTTATGTTTGTTTTTACATAACGTATTTAAATTATAAATTCTTCCAATAATTACATTGTCGAAACTTCATAAAAAAAAACACCTCGTGAGTTTGAAAACGAAGCTTTTGTTGTTGTTCTTGGAATATTTATTATAAGCTGTGTAGGCTTAACTATCTTAATAATCTCCGTTATTTGATATGTCCTTTTAGAGTTCTGAAATGGCCATTTTCCAAGTAACTGATTACGGATAGTTCATTTATTTAACAATTCACATATTTATCCAAACACAACGTTAACAAGGTTACAAGCGTTCTTCGGAGTTTGATACATTAGTTGACTGTTTATTTGCACGCTTATAAGCTAGTCTAGCACGAAATTTCTGGTATTTATAGGAGGTCGAGGTGTGGGATTAATGAGGAATTAGGAAAAACAGAGAACTGCGTTCCCTTTATACGATTTGTATGTAAATTTTCTATAGTCTAATTAGAGATAATTTACTTTACGTTGAATGAAATGCAAACTTTATTATACAGCAGTAGACAGTTTATTTGATCGAGGTTTCTGTCTCGGTCTTTTTCCTATAACTCTAACTATACAGATTAGAACCGACGGCAGCGCAATGAAATATATCATAACCTATAATACATTAAGCACTTCAAAGCTTTCGTTTCCATCTTTCCTTAATGAAGATTAATTACTTAAAAGATCGTAATACGAACTAATTCAATTTCTAGATTTTAATAACAACTAATTCGGCTAATAGTTTCTAAAATGTTGCAAAGAAATTTGTTTCAAATATCGAAATTATCTGATTTAACTTATTTTCTTTTTTTTTTACTCGATAAATTTTTTTAATGAAGAGTAGTATTCAGCCATCGGTTTATCTCTTCTCTAAGACCGAAGGACGAAGACGAAGAATATATATATATGGCATACTTGTGAAATTAGGTATTAGTCAGAGTTATGCTCGGAGACCCTTAACGTTTATCTCTGTCAGAATTTTAACCTCTAAATTTGACGTTGCCAATTCGTCAAACTTGCCGACTGGGTTAAGACCAGAGGGTGTTCTAAACCAGCCATTGCAGAGCGAATCAGAGCTACTCAACCAGAACAAAGGGATGGCTGGAATACGTTACCCTTTACAACTGAGGTGTTCGTTTTGTAAGGACGTTTTAAGAAGTTCGTTACGTTAATGGAGTGAAAAATGTTTAACATTAGGAAGTCTAGTTTCAAATCTTCATCGTTCCACACACAATAGTAAACGCTAACTAGGAAGTAAATTAGTACGTCGTTCGACACTTAAGGATACGAACGCTAATGGAAGTTTGTAATTTCTAAATGTGTATCAGAGATAGCTTTTAATATTTCACACACACACACACATAAAAAAACACACTATTAAAGTTATTTAACATTGAATAATGTTTGCAGACGTGAATTGGTTTTCGATGTAAGTCCACGTAGAGTGAAAACAGAAAATGAAACAAACGGTTAATTTCTAACATTTTCGTGAAACGAAAAAAACTTGTCCGTATAAGAGTTAATAACATTTCTTAACGAAAAACTGTCCATTCCCGATTGTCTGTAATTAGTTTCAAACCTTCTTTGTTCCGTACCCAAGTACAAAGTAAATTAGTACGTTCTTTGAAACTTCCCAATTCTTCTCCATTTTGCAACCTGATAAACTCACAGACTCCCGAGGATAGTGCTATCAGATAAAAAGAGCTTGTCATTTATTTCATTGTAAACTAATTAAAAATTCTAGATTATTGGGATCATACGTAGATTTTTAATGGTTTTTAATGTGGTTTAATATACGTTGATTAGTTGTTCTGAATTAAAACAATGCATTTTACGTGATTTTGCTGCTTTATCGTTTAAAACGTATAAATGATCTCGTCTTCCACACTATGTTCCTTTCAACATTAAAATAACACCATATCGAAACTACGTAAGATACAGAAATATCACCACAATGAATCGGTGTAGTAATCCGTGAAAATAACGCCACATTACAAGTTAACATGCTGAGGGGGATTTTTTTTTATTATTATTTCATAGCCAATATTGCTAATTGCTCCAGAATAACCGTGTGGGTGGCAAGTGCTACTGACTGTTTGTTCTATTTCACCTGAGCTGTTCTAAATTAAGAGTGACTATGCCTGAACCTTTGGGGGTTTTAATTTAGTAGTTTAGCCCATGTTTCGCATAAGGTGACATTCAAGTTGAAAGTAGCCAAAATCAGGTACCACACTAGGTGCTACAAAGGTTGAAAATAATAAACACCAGGTTTCACACTAGGTGCTAAACAGGTTGAAAATAATAAAAACCATGTACCACACTAGGTGCTACACAGGTTGAAAATAATAAAAACCAGGTACCACACTAGTTGCTACACAGGTTGAAAATAATTAAAACCAGGTGCCACACTAGGTGCTACACAGGTTGAAAATAATTAAAACCAGGTGCCACACTAGGTGCTACACAGGTTGAAAATAATTAAAACCAGGTGCCACACTAGGTGCTACACAGGTTGAAAATAATAAAACCATGTACCACACTAGGTGCTACACAACCTGGTTTTTATTATTTTCAACCTGTGTAGCACCTAGTGTGGTACCTGGTTTTTATTATTTTCAACCGCCACACTAGGTGCTACACAGGTTGAAAATACCAAAAACCTGATATCACGCTGAACCTATGTAATAATCCATAAACACGAAAATGTCATCATATTGAAACGATGTAAACAAACGTGAAAATGCCATTGGATTGAAACACGTTATCCCAATGTGTCGACACACCAAGAATACAAAATACAAGGTCCCCCGCTGGGACAGCGGTACGTCTACGGATTTACAATGCTAAAATCAAGGGTTCGATTCCCCTCGATGGACACAGCAGATAGCCCCGATGTGGCTTTTGCTATAAGAAAAACACAAACACACACAGAATGTGAAAGAGAACTGTATTTCAGCATTAGTATTTTAAGTAATATTCATAACAATTCATCTTGTATTTTCCTAACGTCAATTTTGTTTGTTTTAGACGAGTATACCAGTGGAATTAAAGAATTCATTTCACCGAAGCAATGTATGATGGTGGTTCAAGAAACGTAAACTTTTTTTCTTTTTCTTCTTTTTTTTTTGCCTCGTTCGCCAGAAAATAGGTGGCTGCGTTGCTTTTGTTAGTGGTTAATGGTTTGTGGCATTCTCTCAGATTAACTGTGGACTTGCTGAATCAGGTGAAAAAGATGTCAAGGATGATTAGGAACAAAGAACTGTTGGTTCGACTAGCGAATAAGAGGCAGATGTGATTTTGTGGTATCTCCACTTTTCCAGCATTCTTTTCTTCAACTTCATTGAACTATCTTCATAAGACCTTTATCACATCATATATTACGTTAGAACTAAGTGTTTTCATAATTTTTTTTATATTATAGAACACATTAATCTAGCTAAGTGAAGCCATTTTCCTTTCTTGTTTTCTTTACAACTTCCTCGAACGTTAAAGCTTAATTTAACTTATCTTATTGAGAAACTTTATTAAACTACCAGAAGTGTGTTTCTTACTCTGTATAGCTTTACAACTTCCTCGAACGTTAAAGCTTAATTTAACTTATCTTATTGAGAAACTTTATTAAACTACCAGAAGTGTGTTTCTTACTCTGTATAGCTTTACAACTTCCTCGAACGTTAAAGCTTAATTTAACTTATCTTATTGAGAAACTTTATTAAACTACCAGAAGTGTGTTTCTTACTCTGTACAGCACAGAGTTTCGCTAAGATTACTTTCGTTCTAGTAATAACATCGCACTGTACTTTGAATTTAAATTGTGATATACTCGAATCAATAACGTCTGTTTAATGTGTGGGATTCGCTCGTTCCAAGTCTCCCTCATAATTTCATTCTTAACGTTCTTCTTTGATCGAATTTTTTTATATACTTCAGACAATGAACGAATCTTTAAGGGAAGATGCCTCCCCCCTTTTTTATTGTAAAATTCCTTTTGGCTCACATATTTCATTCTTAGTTTCACTGCTGTGTCGATACCAAAACCGAAAATATGGTATTTTCGTCGCATTAAAAATATTTAAAATTCTTCCTTGTTCTGCCCCAATATAAGGCTGCATACTTGTGCCTTGAAACGATGTGTTTGTAAAAAAATATTAATATTTTTATATGTTTGTGCATCAGATTTGAAATTCTCCCCATTGGTTCAAAACCTAAAACTATATTTACTGTTATTCGCTGTTCTAGCTTGTTGAGAAGCAAATTTTAGGCTAATCTATAATACAAGAATTGTTTTTGTGTCGTCGAGTAATCAATCCACTGTATTAGCATTTTATGAATGTAAAAAACAACATAGCTTTGTCATTAAGTTACTGTTTATGGTCACTTCTAAGAACGTTTATTTTTGGTTTTTAGTTCGTGTTTCAAGTTTAGGTATTAACCCATGTTTAACACTACATGAACTGAACAAGTTTGTTAACCCAGATGTATTCTTCCTCTAGTTTTTAAATGGAGCCACGACAAGAAAGGTGGCTTTATACGAACGACACATGTGTAACTTTATTTTGACTTTCCACATTTTAACCCCAAAATACATAAATGTTAGAGCATATTGAGGAACCTTTGAAATCCCCCACCCCCTCTTCCACGTCCTTTATCAAACTCATCCATCATTCTACAGGCATAATGTTCTCACTTAAAACTTTCCCCAACTTAAATGTTAGAGCATATTGAGGAACCTTTGAAATCCCTCCCCCCCCTCTTCCACGTCCTTTATCAAACTTATCCATCATTCTACGGGCATAATGTTCTCACTTAAAACTTTCCCCAACTTAAATGGAAAGAAAGCTGCAAAATAAGAGAAACACCCTGATGCTTGTCCTTTTATATTTAATATACGTATTACACTTTTCAACGCTCTTATTTTATATTTATATATGTGTGCTTTTATTGTGCAACGTTAAATTGCTTTCAACGCTCTTATTTTATATTTATATGTGTTTTTATTGTACAACGTTAAATTGCTTTCAACGCTCTTATTTTATATTTATATGTGTATGTTTTTATTGTGCAACGTTAAATTGCTTTCAACGCTCTTATTTTATATTTATATGTGTATGTTTTTATTGTGCAACGTTAAATTGCTTTCAACGCTCTTATTTTATATTTATATGTTTTTATTGTTATTGTGCAACGTTA
>NW_013676032.1:10466-13292 GCF_000517525.1 Limulus polyphemus
CGTTTCGACAAGGTTTTGTCATCATCAGGTACTGCCGTCTCCAACCATTATTTATATATGTATGTTTTTATTGTGCAACGTTTTAACCATGAGATCAATCTTTCGAGTCTTTTTTTAACCTAATTAAATTCTAAACTATTTTAGGCTATTATATAGTTTAGGGTTGAATGAAATCACGGTTCCTTACACGTGTTTATTCGAAATACCTCAGATTGCTAGCCTAAGAGACTCTGTTAATGAACATCCTGAAGAGGAATTATGGTCGAAACGTTTCACAATAAAAATATACTTTACATCCTGAAGAAGGATTATGGTCGAAACGTTTCACAATAAAAATATACTTTACATCCTGAAGAAGGATTATGGTCGAAACGTTTCACAATAAAAATATACTTTACATTCTGAAGAGGATTATGGCCGAAACGTTTCACAATAAAAATATACTTTACATCCTGAAGAGGGATTATGGCCGAAACGTTTCACAATAAAAATATACTTTACATCCTGAAGAGGGATTATGGTCGAAACGTTTCACAATAAAAATATACTTTACATCCTGAAGAGGAATTATGGTCGAAACGTTTCACAATAAAAATATACTTTAAAGTTGTTGGAAGAAGTTAATGTCATTATTATTTTTTATTTACAGATACAGCTGCTCTTGGGAGAATGCTGTCGTTTTAAGTGACGTTATATCTAGCCAGCATGGAAAAAGAGAAAAAAAATATAATGCCCGAGTTACTATGTAAACCTGTTATCTCAAAAAATATCAAAAATAGGACAACCTGAACGTCATTTCAATAGCGTGAGAATACGCCCCGTACCAAAGATATTTTTACTATATTGATTCAACATTTGAAAATCGAAACAGCGATTTTAATTAGCCTCATTACTTAAGTAAGGTAACAATTATAATCTAAGCATGAAGCTACACAATGGGCTATCTGTGCTTTGCCCACCAATTATTAATAAAATAAAAATAATGGTTTCTTAGCCATCAAGAGTAACAGGCATTGTCTTTTATGTATAATGTTTTTCTGTTCCTCCAGGTAGAAACATTTGTTTGTTTTGAAGTTAAGCATAAAGCTACACAATGGGCTATCTGTGCTTTGCCCACTACGTATTAATAAAATAAAAATATTGGTTTATCAGCCATCAAGAGTAACAAACATTGTCTTTTATGTATAATGTTTGTTTTTCTCCCTCAGGTAGAAACGTTTGTTTGTTTGTTTTGAAGTTAAGCATTAAGCTACACAATGGGCTATCTGTGCTCTGCCCACCACGTATTAATAAAATAAAAATATTGGTTTATCAGCCATCAAGAGTAACAGGCATTGTCTTTTATGTATAATGTTTGTTTTTTTTTCCCTCAGGTAGAAACGTTTGTTTGTTTGTTTTGAAGTTAAGCATAAAGCTACACAATTGGTTATCTGTGCTCTGCCCACCACGGGTATCGAAACCCAGTTGTTTGATCGTCCTCCCTTGCAACTTAGGCTGAAGTTTGAGTATCAAATTGTTCCCTGTATTTACGAGTATCTCATATCAGGTTAACGAATTGTAAACTGTATTAGAACTTACTGATCGATAAATGTAGTGGGATTATAAAGTCAAAATCTTGCAAGAATCACTGAGTTGAGACACGTATTTATAACAAACATTAGTATCGATGAACCTTTTTATATGCTTGAAAAATAATTTATAAATGGTTTATCTTTATATTACTACTGTGTGGATCTGATAGTCACTTAGAGTCACTTGGGCTATCTGCTGTGTCCATCGGGGGGCGTTAGAGTCACTTGTTTCTTTGTTCTTTGTACAGCGAAGCCACATTGGGCTATCTTCTGTGTCCATCGGGGGGCGTTAGACTCATTTGTTTCTTTGTTCTTTGTACAGCGAAGCCACATTAAGTTATCTTCTGTGTCCATCGGGGGGCGTTAGCTAACGCCCCCCGATGGACACAGAAGATAGCCTAATGTGGCTTCGCTGTACAAAGAACAAATAAACAAATGACTTCACTGTTCCTGACTAACAAGTGTCTTCTTTTAAATTATTTATTTTCAATTTCGACGAGGCTCTTGATTTTTTGATTAAATCATCTTTATAAATCGATTAGAAAGAGTTAGTCCTAAATTGGTAGTTTTTGTTTGTTTGTAGTTAAACACAAGGCTACACAATGGGCTATCTTTGCTCTGCCCGCCACGAGTATTGAGGAATAGTAACAACCAGTCTGCGGATCAGCAAGACATGTTTGGTGAATAATTATCAAACAAATATTTCCGGTACTCTCTCTTTTTTTTTTAAACTCTGAAATAAGATTTGAAGGAGTAAACCCATATCCCATCCAAAATCCCACACAAAACTCGCCAGTGGCAGTATATATTGTGCAATACAAGATCTGGTTCCTCAGCTGTATAAATCCGTTTTCTCCGCGGTGCAGTTTCCGCGACTTCTGTTTATAGAGATAGCCGAGGAAATATTGCGGCGTGTCCAGTCGTTGTTGTCATTAGTTGAAGGAATTAAGCTGATATGTTAAGAATGGGATGATATTAGTAATAAAATTAACTGTAGCATGTGTAGTAGCAGTAGAAGTATTAACCGTTGTAATGGCTGTAGCAGTTCAGTCAGGGCATTATAATCGACACGGCCCATGAGGGAATAGTATAGATTAATACGTGGTTTTATCTTTGACAGCTTTTAATTGACAATCATGGTACTATAACAAGAACACTTCTATTATTCTGTGGAAAGGCAACATAGTTCGATTAACTCCCTACACTACGGCGCATCTTCGTTAGAGATTCGGCCCGGCATGGCCAGGTGGATAAG
>NW_013676032.1:13880-16144 GCF_000517525.1 Limulus polyphemus
GCTAAATTAGGTACGGCTAGCGCAGATAGCCCTCGTGTAGCTTTGCGCGAAATTCCAAAAAAACAAACAAAAAAACAAACAATCGTTAGAGATTACTTCACTTGGCAGTAGAGGGTAGTTTGAAGTTAACAAAATGAGTCCTTTATGTGAAGGCATTTTGTGTGTGTGTTCTAACCTGAACACTTAAAACCATGACATCCTTCAATATTTCACCCAATCTATCGAATTCCGACTTATTGACTGGAAAAAACTGAGCATTAAATAATACTAATAAAATAAATATTTACAGAGTTACTCTAGGTTAGCACTTTGTTTTCGTTTTGTATCTTCTTATTAAATATTTCCGAGCGTTACGCTGGTTAAACCTAAAGACAGTAACAGTGGTTTGATGTAGAATTCAAAAAAAAAAACCTCACAAAGTTTAAATTATAAATAAAAAGTTAAAGTAGAAACAACGTTAACCCACATAATTTAAAGCAACTTTGAACAATAAGTGTTTGATTTTGGGGAAATGTTAAACGAAGCACTTTTGAAATATAAATCACGTAAAAAATACGATTTTAAGTAAATTATCTTTAAAAGATATAAGCACGTCCTGGTGGTTAGAGCGCTTGACTCGCGATCTGCGGGTCGCGGATTCGAACCCCCGTCACCGAACATGCTCGCCGTTTCAGCTGTAGGGGGCGCTATAGTGTAACGGTCAATGCCACTATTCGTTGGTAAAAGAGTAGTCCAAGAGTTGGCGGTGGGTGGTATTAACTAGCTGCCTTCCCTCTAATCTAACATTCCAGAATTAGGGACGGCTGGCGAAGATAGCCCTTACACTACATTTAAAATATACAAACCAAGCCTTTAAAAGATCTATTTTTAACCAAAAAGCCTAACATTCTTGACGAAAACCAGTTACACAGAATATTTAGTTTTCACATTCCCTTACAGATTTCAGATTAGTGTTGTGTAAAATAATATTTCAGATCAATCTTTCCTCTTCACAAGTCACGATCAGAAGCGTTTTGTTCAGTGATAGAACTCGTCAATTGGGATGGGCGATGCCAGTCAAAAATTTATCGGGATCACTATTAAATAACTACAGTGCAACGTGATTTTTATCACAAATATTAGGCTTATTGGTTTCAAATGCTTCGGCAGCTTTCTCCATCGAAACCTTTAATACGTGCTTACATTTGTTTTCCTTAATGCTGTTCGTACTCTTGAGACTTATTAGTCTTAATAAAAATTCTGTTGTTTCCTATAATTTCCACTCTAAACTTGTATTATTTAATTTTATTTCACGTTATTTGAACTTTAAACTTAAAACAAAAAAGCGGTGTTAAATAATGTACTTTAAAAGGGAAATAAGAGTCTAGTAATATAATATCAAGGAGAAAGAGCGTTAAACAACAGAAGTTTAATAAAGAAATTAAGTAAAATAACACGTGTTTAAAGTAGGCATAACATTTAACAGTACAACTGAAAACACCATCAGTTTACAAGGGTAAGTTAATATGCCAACTTCACTGAAACCTTGAGTAATTGGACATAGATTTTCTTCTGAGCAGGAAAACAAATTCATCCGGAAACATTCCCATGGGAAATACTTGATAATTTACAGGACTTTAGTCTGAAGAATCCTCTTTAAATCAGAACTTAGGATATTTACTGTGGCGAAGATTCTTTTACTGTATTCCCATTCGCACATATTTACTTGTACTGGTAAAAATCAATAACGCTTTGCAAATCCTCTAAAGCTACTTTACTATGATATATATATATATATAGTATGCTTCCAGTGAGACGAGTTGTTTCCAATCGACCCATATCCTTCTATGTTGGCTAGCGAGACTGAGTTCTTCAATTAAGACAGTGTTTACCTCTCAGAATTGGACTAACATTTCATGTTAACTTGAAGAAGGGAGTTTCAGTCTCCCCAGTAAGTCCATTAGTTACTTGTCGAAACTTCAACTGACGAAAAGGATTAGCAAATGGGGAAATTATATAACGACCGTCTTTTCATGGAATAGTACCATTTTTAACTATAATATGTGTGTGTTGTGACGCGTATTGGTAAATATTAGTTTTATAATTACCAGAAGTATTTCAATGGTAAATATTAGTTTCATGACTAACAGAAGTAGTTCAATGGTAAATATTAGTTTTATAATTACCAGAAGTATTTCAATGGTAAATATTAGTTTTATAATTACCAGAAGTAGTTCAATGGTAAATATTAGTTTTATAATTAAGAGAAGTAATTCATTGGTAAA
>NW_013676032.1:17034-20309 GCF_000517525.1 Limulus polyphemus
TGGGTGAATTCAAATTCCATGACGAGGAACCTACTTTGAGACTAATAATGGTTGGAGACGGCATGATTGGGTAATGAAGAAAAACTTTAATATAAGTTTAACATAACAGCATATGTACAACGTTTCGACAAGGTTTTGATGATGACAAAACCTTGTTGAAACGTTGTACATTTGCCGTTATATTAAACTTATATTAAAGTTTTTCTTCATTACCCATTCAAGCCGTCTCCAACCATTATTAGTCTCAAAGTGGGTTCCTCGTCATCGAATTTGAATTCACTTTTTATTATGTCCTTTTTTATTCATTCAATACTTTTTCGATCACAAATAACACACTGTTGTCTATACCAAAAGTAAGAGAAAAACTGTAAAATATAATTTGAAACAACACTTACAAGGAACAATTATGGAAAACAAAATCCAACTTGCATTTTTAAGTTGATACACTATAATATTAATACAGTATACAACCTCATGAAATTGTTTATTTTCATTTAATTTTTGAAGTTTATATTGTTTTATCTATTTAGAATATAAAAATAACTCAAGAGACCATATAGAAATACGTTATCAAATCAATCCCACTCGATCTATACTGTATTAGTGTATATACTATATTTATTTGATCATGCACAGATTAGGCTTAACAATAACAGATCATTAGGCTACACCTCAACATTGATTATTACCATTACTCTTAGTTAAGAACCTGTAAAAATATAAATTTAACAAACATTTATTTATAATTCATACTAATAAATTGGTATAACATTAACAGTTATTAATACTAACTCACCACTTAGTATTATGAAATCTGCACAAGCTCCCAGAAACGTAACTAACAAGAAGTTGCTAAAAGATATTCGTTACTGCGTCACAAAGAATTTATACCACCCATTTTCGTTCCTCTGATTGGTTAATTCTAAACTGCACTAACGTTAAATAAAAATAATAACCTTCGTGAGCATTAAGCAAACTAAAATATTTTCTTTATTAGTCACTGAAACATTATTCCTCAGGGACAAGCGTTAATATCAGATATTTACTGTTTCGTTAATGTTGGAATTAAAGTATAAATTTTAAAATTTAGGTACCAAACAGACAAACAAAAAAGAAGTTCATATTATATGAAATTCTTGTTGTTTCATTGATCGATCTTTTGGTCAAGTGACCTGGGAGGACAGGTACACTTTGGATCCCTACCTCCCTCCTTGACTGTTGATTTAGTTCTTGAGTGTCGTGGATGAAGCCCACATTAATTCTTCGGTCGAATTCGGCTAGGTAGCTAGAAAAACCCATTATTACATCATGCAACCACTGCATGCACGTTACAATGGTTTTTGAAATTTCTTTACTAACTGAATTTTGTGGCAGGAGTGGTTAAGCGCTTGGTGTATCGGACTGTAGATGAAACGAGTTTGGGGTTTTAGACAAGAGGCTGCTGAACACACTCGTACTTTCAGTTATGGGTGCATTATAAAAGTACCAATCAATCTCGATACTAGGTTCAAAAAACCGGAGAAAGCTGTTGTGTTGGAAGATGCTGCTGGTTAACTGTCTTACCTCAAGTAGTTCAAAATTAGGACTATACCTGAACCTAGAAGTCTCTGGCCTAGCTGTTTAGCCCACAGCCCATGTACAATAAAGTGCCTTTCGAGTTGAAAATTTCCATTTCAATTCTCTTTTTTAAACGGATGTTGCCAAAGAATTTTAATTATTTCCATGAATCTTAGATTTTCTGGAGATTATAACTAACAATGATAAAATTCTAAAAGACAAACGTTTGATGCGGTCTCCAAAATTAAATCTGGGTGCCATTCAAAAAGTAAAGGATGTCATGTAATGATTCATTAGCATTCTGTAAATTTCATGTGTCCTGTTGCGAGAATGCTCAAGCGTTTTGGGACATTCTTGGCAATTTCTTACACATGGTGTTACCTATTGTTGAAAGACAATGTCTCCTTTACGTTTTCAGAGTTTATCGTCTGTTTATTTACTGTTTTCGTAGTTGTTTTTTCAGTTTTGATTATTATCTACAAGTTCTAGATGAATAGGATGTCTCCAGCCTTAAACTCTCATTTTGTTCTTAGGAGCTGTCTTCAAGCCTTATACACGTTTCTCCTTCACGCATGTTGAGCTTACAATATAACTTGTTGAATGCATCTCAGCAGGCTGTGTGGTTGTTAACTATTTGCCAAAATCAGGAACTTGAAAATTGTGATTTCTGTTGTTACGATAGCAGAAGTTACATGACGCTGGTGGCGTGTGCGAGGAGTTTTTTGAATGATCATGAATTTCCTAGTGGTTCGAGACGCCCTCTTCTTTAGTATATAAGCCTGACAGAGAAGCCAGAGATAGATAGATAATTAAAGAAGCGAACAGTAGTGGTGGTAAGGAAAGTGTGTGAATCACTATGATTTATAGAGTATTGTTGCGTCATCGAGGTCACGTGACTGGTGTGGCGCCCTCTATTTTCTAGAACTATCTTGTTCTTTCATGAATGCTCTAGTATTTACTAGGGTAGGCGGGTATATATAAGAGGGGACAACGTGACGCGAGAATAATGTAATGTAATGTGTGTGTATAGACAGTGAGTAATAGACCTGCAGTCAGAAGTATTATTGTGCACGTTCGTTGATATAGCGTTTGTTTAGCGTGATTGTTGAAGTTGAGTGTATCGGTAAAGTTATATTCGGAAAGAATAAACCAGTTTTATTAAGTAAAGAACTTGTGTCGCTAAATTTTCAGTTGGAACGAAGTTACGGAAAAGTTAATTAACAAACGGAGACGTAACAGTAAATTATAAAAGTTAAGTTTAATGTGTCGAGAAAACGTACTGACTGTGGAAATTCTGGGTACTAAAAGTTTGTATGGAGGAAAAATAAACTGGTTTAATTAAGAAAGGACTTGTATCGCTGAAGTTCCTCGGAAAGAATTTATACCAGAAATTCACAAACAAGCCTATACATAACAAATTGGTGTCAGAAAAAAAAAGATGGAAACAAGAGGTGGCAAATCAAACTACAACTTAGCAGATTGGATTGCAGCAATACAAGAACAGCAAAAGAAACAAGAATAACGAGAAAAGAAACAAGAAGAAAGAGAAAAGAAACAAGAAGAACGAGAAAAGAAACAAGAAGAAAGAGAAAAGAAACAAGAAGAGAGATTACAGCAGTTGTTGGTGGAAAAAGAAAAGAAACAAGAAGAGAAATTACAGCAGTTGTTGGAGGAAAAAGAAAAGAAACAAGAAGAGAGATTACAGCAGTGGCAAGAAA
>NW_013676033.1:0-3145 GCF_000517525.1 Limulus polyphemus
GAAGAACTAAAAACTCCTCTAAATGAGTTTACAGAACTAGAAAGACTGACATGAGAACGAGCACCATGTTTTTAAAATCATTCGTGCAGGTTCATTTCAATCTTTTAGCTCTATCTAGGCTGTTATTTCAATCATTCTAGCTCTGTAGAAACATTATTACAGGCTGTTATATAAATCTTTCTAGCTCTGTTAAACGATTAGAGCATGCTATCCTTTAAATTATCTAGTCCTATAAAATCATTAGCTTAGGCTGTTAGTTCAATCCTTCTAGCTTTGTAAAAACATTAGTATAGGCTAATATTTTAATATTTCAAACTCTTGAAAATGTTTTTCGTTGTACAAAATTGTGAGACAGCTTTTATATGTGGAAACATCTGTTAGCTGAGTTCTTGCATAGATCTTAAAATATAACGTTGATAAACAGAAACATCGGCACATGTAGATATGTAGATCTTGAAAGTCGAGTTGTTCAAAACTTTAAAATCCCTATACAAATCTACACATCCTTCAGTAGGTCTTGACATTTCCTGATTGGCTAAAGAACATGCTGTTATTTCAATCTATCTACCCATTTAATGTATTATTGCAGGCTGTCATTTAATTTTTATATTTCTGTAAAATATAAGCACTGACTATTGTATCAATCTTTTTAGCTCTGTAAAATATTTAGAGGAGGTTTTAATATCAGTCTTTCTAGATCTGTAAAATATTAGTGTAGGCTGTTATGTTATTCTTTCTATCTCTGTAAAGTCATTATTGCACGCTATTATTTCATGCTTGCCCCCCAGTGGCACAGCGGGATGTCTGCGAACTCACAACGCTAGAAACCGGGTTTCGATACCCGTGTGGGGCAGAGCACAGATAGCCCATTGTGTAGCTTTATGCTTAACTTCAAACAAAATTTCATTCTTTGCAGCTCTGTAAAAATATTAGTGCAGGCTATCATTTTAATCTTTCTAATTCTGTAAAATTATTAGTGCAAGCCGACATTTCAATGTTTCTATCTTTGCAAAAATCATTAGGACAGTCTTTTTACTTGTCTAAAATCATTAGTTCTTGTTGTTATTTAAATTTTGTTAGCTCAGTAACATCAGTAGTGCAGGCTCACATGTAAATATTTCAACTTTCGTAGACTGTTATTTAATCCTTTCTAGCTCTGTAAAAATATTAGTGCAGGCTTTTATTTCAATATTTCTATTTCTGTAAGATCAACAGAGGAGGTTGAAATATCTGTCTTTCTTTTTGTGTAAAATCATTAGAGCAGACTAAAATTTCAATCTTTCCAGTTCTGTTAAAACATTAGTTCAGGCTGACATTTTAATCTTTTTACATGGGTACAATATTAGTCCATGCTGTTATATTAATATTTCTAGCTCTGTAACATCATTAGTTCAGGCTGTCATTTCAACCTTTTTAGCTCTGAAAAAAATATTAGTGCAAGCTGTTATATCAACCTTTCTAGCTCTTTAGCCCTGTAAAAACATCAGTGCAGGCAGTCATTTCAATCTTTCTAGCTTTGTAGAAACATTAGTGTAGGCTGTTATTTCAATCATTCTAGCTCTGTAGAAACATTATTACAGGCTGTTATATAAATCTTTCTAGCTCTGTTAAACGATTAGAGCATGCTATCCTTTAAATTATCTAGTTCTATAAAATCATTAGCTTAGGCTGTTATTTCAATCATTCTAGCTCTGTAGAAACATTATTACAGGCTGTTATATAAATCTTTCTAGCTCTGTTAAACGATTAGAGCATGCTATCCTTTAAATTATCTAGTCTATAAAATCATTAGCTCTGTTGTATAGCTAATGCTCTAGTCATACAATATATTGAACTGTTGTATAGCTAGTAATCTAGTCATACAATATATTGAACTGTTGTATAGCTAATACTCTAGTCATAAAATATATTGAACTGTTGTATACCCAGTAGTATAGTCATACAATATATTGAACTGTTGAACAGCTAGTACTCTAGTCATACAATATGTTGAACTGTTGTATAGCTAATACTCTAGTCATACAATATATTTAACTGTTGTATAGTTAATGCTCTAGTCATACAATATATTGAACTGTTGAACAGCTAGTACTCTAGTCATACAATATATTGTACTGTTGTATAGCTAATACTCTAGTCATACAATATATTTAACTGTTGTATAGCCAGTACTATAGTCATAATTAGAACTTTTTAGTGTATTACTGTGTTCTGTGTTAATAAATATATTTTTAGTCTAGTAATCAATGTGAAAAATACTAGTTGATTACTGTGGTCTGTGTTAATATATATTATTAATAAACTGTTTAAGGTGAAAAGTTGTTCTACATGATTGCGGTCAGGGTTAATGTATCTTTTATATATTTTGTTCAATGTAGAAATTTTTAGTTTATTATTATCGTCAGTATGTGTAATATGTTCTCTATCCAGTGTTTAAATAACGGATTGAGAAAATATATTAAAACTGATAAACCTAATGACTTAAAACTTTATTGAGAATACAAATCAACACCGACCACAATAATGAACTAGAAATTTACACATTAAACACTTGATGGACGATAAATATTAGCACTAACAGTAATAATAAATTAAAAATTTCCACAACGAACAGTGGATTGAGAATATATGCTAACACTGACCAGGTTAAATAAGTAACATTTCAATCTTTCTAGCCCTGTAAAATCATTAGTGCAGGCTGTCATTTCAATCTTTCTAACCCTGTAAAATCATTAGTGCAGGCTGTCATTTCAATCTTTCTGAACTCTAGTCATACAATATATTGTACTGTTGTATAGCTAATGCTCTAGTCATACAATATATTGAACTGTTGTATAGCTAGTACTCTAGTCATACAATATATTGAACTGTTGTATAGCTAATACTCTAGTCATAAAATATATTTAACTGTTGTATAGCTAGTACTCTAGTCATACAATATATTGAACTGTTGTATAGCTAGTACTCTAGTCATGCAATATATTGAATTAGCTATACAACAGTACAATATATTGTATGACTAGAGTACTAGCTATACAACAGTTCAATATATTGTATGACTAGAGTACTGTTGTATAGCTAGTACTCTAGTCATACAATATATTGAACTGTTGTATAGCTAAGTTCAATATATTGTATGACTAGA
>NW_013676033.1:3894-4886 GCF_000517525.1 Limulus polyphemus
TCTTTAGAGGAGTTTTTAGTTCTTCAAAATCATTCGTGCAGGTTCATTTCAATCTTTTAGCTCTATCAAAAACATGGTGCTCGTTCTCATGTCAGCTTTCTAGTTCTGTAAACTCTTTAGAGGAGTTTTTAGTTCTTCAAAATCATTCGTGCAGGTTCATTTCAATCTTTTAGCTCTATCAAAAACATGGTGCTCGTTCTCATGTCAGCTTTCTAGTTCTGTAAACTCTTTAGAGGAGTTTTTAGTTCTTCAAAATCATTCGTGCAGGCTGACATTTCAATCATTCTTCCTGTGTGAAACATTAGGGCGAACTGTTATTGCAATCTGTCTAGCTGTGAAAATCATTAGTTCAGGCTGTCATTTCAATCATTCTTCCTGTGTAAAACATTAGTACGAGCTGTTATTTCAATCTGTCTTACTGTGAAAATCATTAGTTCAGGCTGTCATTTCAATCATTCTTCCTGTGTAAAACATTAGTGCGAGCTGTTATTTCAATCTGTCTAGCTGTGAAAATCATTAGTTCAGGCTGTCATTTCAATCATTCTTCCTGTGTAAAACATTAGTGCGAGCTGTCATTTCAATCTGTCTTGCTGTGAAAAATCATTAGTTCAGGCTGTCATTTCAACCTTTTAGCTCTGTGGAAGCATTAGTGCATGCTGTTATATCAATCTTTCTAGCTCTGCAAGATCGATAGTTCAGACTATTTCTTCAATCTCCCTAGCTTTTTAAATTCATTAGTGTAGAGAGTCATTTAAATCTTTCTAGCTCTCTAAAATATTATTGCAGGCTATCATTTCAATCTTTCTAGCTATGTAACATCAATAGTTCAGGCTGTCATTTCTACTTTTTTAGCTCTGTAAAAACATTAGTGTAAGATGACATTTCACTCTTTCTACCTGTGTAAAATATTCTTGCCCTTTCAGCCGTGGGGGCGTTATAATGTTACAATCAATCCCACTATTCATTGGTAAAAAGAGTTGGCGGTGGGTGGT
>NW_013676033.1:4896-9703 GCF_000517525.1 Limulus polyphemus
TTCAACCTCTGTAAAACCATTAGTGCAGGCTGTCATTTTAATCTTTCAACCTCTGTAAAACCATTAGTGCAGGCTGTTATTTCATTCTTTCTACTTTTGTAAAATATTAGTATAGACTGTTCTATTAATATTTCTAGCTTTATAAAAACATCAGTTGAGGCTGTCATGTCATTCTTTGTATTTCTGTAAATATATGTGTGCACGCTGTTGTGTCAATCTGTATAGTTCTGTAAAATCATTAATTCAGAGTGTCCTTTCAATCTTTCAAGCTCTGTAAACTAGTGCAATCTTTCTAGTTCTCTAATAATAGAACACGGAGTTTTCCAGGAGCAGACATCGGAAGTGATCATGACTTGTTGATGATGACTTTTCATCTCCGTCTGAAGAAAATCAGCAAACCAAAGCACACAAGAATCAAGTTTGACCTTGAGAAACTGAAGGACCCTTATGTGGCAGAAGCCTTCCAAGCAATGATTAGTGGGAAATTGATGGGTGAAGAAAACACAGACCTAGATTCGATGATAGCCACCTTCAACACAACACTGCCTGATGCAGCCAACAAGATCCTTGGCAAGCAACAAATATTCTGGATCTATGTGATAAAAGAAGATAACTGAAAAAGAGAAAAGGATAATCCTGAAGGAGTGCAAAAATACAGAGAAATCAACAACAAAATAAAAAAAAAGGCAGGAAGAAGGCAAAGGAAGAACAGTGCAATGAAATTGAAGAAAACTTGAACAAGAACAACAGTAAAAACCTAACAACCGTAAAACAAGGGTGGTGAACCACTACCATCCAAAATAAATCAGAAAAATGCCTCATAGGAAAACAAGAGATCCTCTATCGGTTGACAGAATATTGCTCACAAGACCAACGAAGACTCAACTAAACTGCCCTCGGACAACTATCCTATACTTCAGGGAGAAATAGAAAATGCGGTAAGATCACTGAAGAAAGGGAAGTCAGCTGGAGTTGACAACATACCATCAGAACTGGCTCCGACTGGGGGAGAAGACTTGATCACCACCCTCACAACAATCTGCAATAAGATTTGGTAGACAGGAGAATGTCCCACCTCTTGGACCCAGTCTATGGTCATCTTGCTTCCCAAGAAAGGCAACCTACAGCTGTGCCAAACAACTGAACAATCAGCGTCATCAGTCACCCGAGTAAAGTCATGCGAAAGATCATATTAAACAGACTCATGCCTCAAGCGGGAAAAGATCATTGCCGAAGAACTGGCGGGGTTTCGAGCCGGACGAAGCACCACAGAACAGATCTTCAATCTCAGGATTCTTTGTGAGAAACATCTCCAACAACAACAAGACCTTTATCATGTCTTCTTAGACTTCAAGAAGGCCTTTGACAGGGTATGGCATTCAGCCTTATGAGCAACCATGAGGAAGTACAACATCAGTGGCAATCTTGTTCGAGTCACTGAAAACCTTTATGACAAAGTCATGAGTGCAGTCCTCATAAATGGCAGCTTAGTGGACTGGTTTGAAACAACGGTTGGAGTTCGACAAGCATGCCTACTCTCACCCACTCTCTTTAACATCTTTCTAGAAAGGATTATGACTGATGCCTTTGAAGGTCATGCAGGTACTGTCAGTATTGGAGGCAGGCCAATCACCAACCTTCGCTTTGCAGACAACATTGATGGCTTAGCAGAAAAAGAGCAAGAACTAGTCAGCTTGGTGGAATGCCTCAACAAAACATCTGTAACTTACGGCATGGAAATCAGTGCCAAGAAAACTAAACTGATGACTAACAACACCAACGACATCAACATTGAGACCAATGTACACGGACAAAGACTTGAAACATTAAAAAGTTTCACATATCTGCGATCAATTGTCGCAGATGAGGGTTCCAAACCTGAGATACGTTTCAGGATTGTGCAGACAATAACAGTACTAGCAAAGTTGAAACCAACACTGAACGACAACAACATCACCTTTAGTTCCAAAATTAGGTTGTTGCACTCCCTTGTCATATCCATATTTCTGTATGCTTGTGAAACATGGAATCTCACAGCAGAGATATAAAGAATACCAGACCATGGAAATGGATTGCTACAGGAAGATCTTGCTCATCTCATATAAAGACCGTGTTACCAACGAAGAGGTCCGCAACAAGATCCAACAAGCTATCGGACCATACGAAGATCTCTTTACCACTGTCAAAAAACACAAACTGAAATGATGTGGTCACGTGACAGGGTCATCTGGATTGGCAAAGACCATCTTGCAAGGCGCTGTGAGAGGAAAAAAAAGAAGAGGCAGACATAAGAAGAGGTGGGAAGAAATATCAAAGAGTGGTCAGTTTGTCAACTCCCAGAGGGCGGTGGAAAAGATGGCGAGGGGGGTTTCAAAGTCGTCAGTGGTGCCCCAACGACCCCGAGGGTTAAGGGACATAGTGAAAATGAAGTGAAGTGAATATTATTGGTGCAGACTTTCATTTCAATCTTTCTAGCTCTGTAATATCGTTAATGAAGTTTCATATTTGAAACATTATATAGCTCTAAAATTAATAATAGACGCTATCATTTCAATATTTCTAGCTCTGTAAAAATATTAATGCAGGCTCTCGTTTCTATTTTTCTATCTCTGTAAAATCATTAGTGCAAGCAGTCATTTCAATGTTTCTAGCTCTGTAAAAATATTAATGCATGTTTTTATTCAAATATTGCTAGCTCTATAAAATCAATAGTGATATGTGTCTTTTTAATCTTTATAGTGCAGGCTGTCATTTCAACCTTTCATGCTCTGTGATATTATTACTTGAATATTTCTAGCTCTGTAAAATCATTATTGCAGGGTTTCATTTCAATCTTTCTATTTTTGTGAAATCATAAATACAGGCCCTTCATTCAATCGTTCAAGCTGTATAAAATCACTAGTCATTTCATTATTTCCAATTATTCAAAAACATTAGTGCAGGCTTGTAATTCAAGCTTTTTAGCTGTATAAAATCATTATTGGAAGCTGCCATTTCAATCTTTCCTGCTCTGTAAAAACATTAGTACAGGCAGTAATTCCATTCTTTCCAGTCATTTAAATATTTCCGACTCCATAATAACATTAATGCAGGATGTTGTTTGAATCGTTATTGCTCTGTAAAATCATTAGTACAGGCTGTCGTTTCAATCTTTGTAGCTCTGTAAAATCATTAGTGCAGGCTATGATTTCAAACTTTGTAGCTCTGTAAAACCATTAATGAAGCTGTCATCCCAATCTTTCTAGATCTGTAAAAACATTAGTGGAGGCTATCATTTCCATTTATATAGCTTTATGAAATAATTAGTGAATGCTATTATATCAGTCTTTTTGGATCTGTAAAATATTTAATCTGGGCTGTCATTTCAATCTTTCTAACCCTGTAAAATTATTAATGCAGTTTGTTATTTCAATCTTTCTAGCTCTGTAATAACATTAGTGCATTCTCTTATTGCAGTCTTTGTAGCTCAGTGACATCCTTACTGCAGTCTATGGTTTCAATCCTTTTAACTCTGTAAAAGTATCAGTTCAGGCTGTCATTTCAATCTGTGTAGCTCTGTAAATATATTATTCCAGTCTCTTATTGAAATCTTTGTAGCTCTAAAATCATCAGTGCAGTCTGTTATTGCAACGATTTGTAGCATTGTAAAATCATTAGAACGTTCAATCATTTCAGTCTTTGTAGCTCTGTAGTAACATTAATGCACGCTCTTATTTCAGTCTTTCTAGTTCTGTAAAATCATTAGTGCGGGCTATTATCTGAAGCTTTCTAGCTCTGTAAAAATATTTATTCTTTTTCTCCTACTTGAGGTGGATGCTAAGCTCGTTTTCGATATTGTTTCGCGAATGGAGGACACAGAACCTATTTCCGAGGAACTACTTACTGCCATGAAGCGGCTGTGGATGGATACAGGAGTTCAAGAGTGCTTTGGTCGATCTAATGAATATCAGCTCAATGACAGCGCCAAATAGTAAGCACTTAGATAGTTTCTGACCTTTAACTGAGAACAAAAAATAAATAAAATAGTTAAACATAATTATAGTTAATCAAAGAGACAAATCAATGTGAATATTGAGGACTGCGTGCTCTCTGAACACCTGTTTCTTTGTTGTTTTTCGAAAATGTGCGCAAATCTACGTAGGACCTATCTGCGCTAGCCGATCCCTAATTTTGTACTGACAGATTAGAGGTAAAGCCCTAGCCAATGAAACTATTAGGCTACAGTAAACGTCACTCTTCTTAAGCCCATGGTCCCAAATTGAGGTGGGAATGAAATTTTACTGTAACGGATTCACAGTCCGGCACACTAACTACCCGGCCACGCCCAGCCTCTGAACATGTGAGAATGAGTAGATTAGTGCATAAAACATATTTGTGTTTAAACATTCAGTCAAGACAGAAAAATGGACCAAACAAGCAGCGTCTTTCAATGTATATATATCATAACTTAGTCGGGCAGATTGTGTTTTAAAATACATATAAAAATATCTGATTACATATATATAAACATAACTTAGTCGGGCAGATTGTGTTTTAAAATACATATAAAAATATATGTATACGTATAAACACAGCTTACTCAGGCTGATTGTGTTTTAAAATACATGTAAAAATATATTTATTCATATAAACATAACTTAGTCGGGTAGATTGTGTTTTAAAATACATATAAAAATATCTGTATAAACATAACTTGGTCGGGCAAATTGTGTTTTAAAATACATATAAAAATATCTGTATACACATAAACATAACTTAGTCGGGCTGATTGTGTTTTAAAATATATAAATAAAAAATATCTGTATAC
>NW_013676033.1:10578-17360 GCF_000517525.1 Limulus polyphemus
ATCTGTATACACATAAACATAACTTAGTCGGGCTGATTGTGTTTTAAAATACATATAAAAATATCTGTATACACATAAACATAACTTAGTCGGGCTGATTGTGTTTTAAAATACATATAAAAATACCTCTTTACATATAAACTATGAATTACTTTAACCACTGATCTGAAGACAGCCAGGTTTATCACTTTAGTCAGACATCACATCACGGTTTACACACTAATAAATTACAACACATTAAGGCAAATACTAGTGTTACTCCCGCTAGATCTTTAGAATTCTTGGCTTTGTTCATGTTACAGGTAGGGTTAGGAAACTAAGTGATATTGTAACATAATAACTAGACATCGTCTAGCCTTTGGTAAAGCTAGGGATTTCGAAGCACAAAAGTTAGGTTCGAATCCGTGCGATACCTCAAAATATTCCTTGCACTATAAGCTGTGAGTGCAATATAAGAGTGGCAGTCAATCTTTTAGCTTGGAGGGTGCTTCAGACTGGCTGCATTCAATCTTGTCAGTATTTCAAGCTAAGGACAGCGACAGATAGCCTTAATAGCTTTGTCATAAATACGAAATATAATTATAATGAATTAAGAATTTAATAATTAGACTCGTTCGTTAGTACTGAAACCCTCTTCGTTATTTGAGTAGCTAACTGATGGTCGAATCCCGCTCTACAAATAGCCCAACAGATGGTGGTGGGTGCTACTGACTTTTTTCCCTCTGGTGTATCAATTCAAAGTCTAGGGAACGCTATGGGCGAAAATTCTGAATAAAAAACAACAATAAATCTTTGTTACCTAGATATGTTCATATGTTTCTACAGATGTAGCTACCGACGTGACACGTGCTTCTATGAAATGCTGCGGCCCGGCATGGCGTTATAATGTGACGGTCAATCCCACTATTCGTTGGTAAAAGAGTAGACCAAGAGTTGGCGGTGGGTGGTGATGACTAACTGTCTTCCCTCTAGTCTTACACTGCTAAATTAGGGACGGCTAGCGCAGATAGTCCTCGTGTAGCTTTGCGCGAAATCCATAACAAACAAACTTGTAATAATCTTGATTAAATGCTTACTCATCTCTAATAAGTCTTGAAAGTTAAACCTTGAAGTTATGAAATAATTAGTTGATAAACATATTTTAAATATCTTGATCCACGTTGAAACGAAAAAGCCATAAGTTGCATTACCATTAGGATTATCTATCAGTTTCGACGCATTACAACATTCAATTGAAAGATATATTAACGTTTTTAATTTCGGTAAAAAAGTGAAAGTTTATACAAAACACAGTAAATAATTTACTTTATCTCATGTTTTCTTTGATTGTGATATCTCTTAGCGTGATTTTTAGGTTATCTATTATACAAGCCAATGATGTACTCGTTGTTTTTAATGAGCAGATCTGATCTCTCTATCAAGATTTCAAAAACTTAATTCTACCACTGAAGCTTGTATAACTGGACATTCTTTTTCCACTTACAATCGCTGACTTAAACGCTTAATATCCTACAAGAAAGGTAGCGACTGTTTTTGGTTCCCATGGAAACTATAGTTTTTGACGCTGAAAGGAATAAAAGCTGAACCAGAGATCCGGCAGTGGTTGCCATAGAGACCAATAGCGGTCGTATAATATTAACCTATTACAATACTTTGACAGTTTTGTTTTCAATTAGACTCTGAAAAGCATTTCTTCCTTCAACACACAGATACAAAAAAAAGGTTTTCTCTCTGTTATTATTTTTTACAAGGCAGTATACTCTGCATTACGTATATAAGTGTAATGTATTTATTTACGCCAATTCACAAGCGCTACAGATTCCGTCTTGAAATATTAGACAACTCATATTTGCAAATAATAAGACTTTAGGTAGGGCCCTAGAATGGCCTGGTGGTTAGAGCGCTCGAATCGCAAATTTGTGGGTAGCGGTTTCGAATCCCCGTCACCGAAAATTCTCGTTCTATATGGATGCTGACTAGGCTAGTCACCCCCCTTACACCCGTGGGCTTACAATAAATACCGACTAATTATTCCTAATTCGATGGGACTAAGGTCAATTTCGGTTGTTTCGGCTACTTTGAACAAAGATTAACAAACGTAAATTTATATCTATTCAGAGTATCTGCAGTAACCACGATCTCGCATTGAAACTCGAAAGTAGCGAGATTCAGCTTGAAACTCTACTTTATTTGTGGTCTTTACATTAACTGTCTACAGTATCTTGCACTAACTTCCGCTTTATGGCGGTTTCACATCAATACCCGTTATATTCGTGCTCTTCTCGTATACAAGATTCTCACAGAAATTTCGGTAAATCATTAATCTCACACTCACCTTGGTTTCGCTTGTAGTTGGACAATAATTTCTACTGTATGCTTGATCTCACGGTAGATTTTGCCAAATCGAGATTGTCAGATTAATCTGTGGTATATCCGTAATCTGAGATTTGTTTATTTTGTATGCCCAACCTTTGCTCTGTGGTATATCCGTAATCTGAGATTTGTTTATTTTGTATCGCACCAACCTCTGCTCTCTCCATGATTTAACTTTAACCACTGTTATATCCACGACCTACAACAAAGTTACATTCGATGCATAATTTCATGTTCCTATTTGCTATATCCGGAATTTCACACTTAAGTGAAAAGTAAAAAAAAAACATACAAACTTTATGCTAATACTACGAGAATATACATCTGATGGTAGACTTAATAACACTGTTAGATAAAATCTGAGATTAACACCAACTTTTCACTCGGTGATGTAACGTCAATTATTTTTATATAAAAATATCAGTAAAAACCGATATACTTCAAGCACGAAGACTTTTCATAAATAGTTGTGTACTTTTTCAATTGTCCGTTGTTTACCAGACAATTTTACTCTCAAGAACGATCCCTCAGTAGCGAGAGGCCCGGCATGGCCAGGTGGTTAGGGCGCTCGACTTGCAATCTGAGTGTCACGGGTTCGAATCCCCGTCATACCAAACATGCTAGCCCTTTCAGCAGTTGGGGCGTTATAATTTGACGGTCAATCCTACTATTCGTTGGTAAAAGAGTAGCCCAAGAGTTGGCGGTGGGTGGTGATGACTAGCTGCCTTCCCTCTAGTCTTACACTACTAAATTAGGGACGGCTAGCGCAGATGGCCCTTGTGTAGCTTTGTGCGAATTTCAAAACAAACAAACAGTAGCAAGAGGTTTTATTTATCGTGAAACTTGAAAAGGTGAAAACATTCAAATAAAGAAAAATTTATAATCAAGCCTACCGAATGATTACTGAATTCATTAGTTAAAAGTGAGTGATCATCAGTCACACCAACACATCGTGGAAGTCATCAGTAACACCAACACATCATGGAAATCATAAGTCACACCAAAACATCATGGAAGTCATCAGTAACACCAACACATCATGGAAGTTATCATAATCACCAGTACATCATCGAAGTCATCAGTTACACCAACACATCGTACAAGTCATCAGTAACACCAACACATCATGCAAGTCATCAGTGACACCAACACATCATGTAAGTTATCATTATCACCAGTACATCATGGAAGTCATCAGTTACACCAACACATCGTACAAGTCATCAGTAACACCAACACATCGTACAAGTCATCAGTAACACCAACACATCATGCAAGTCATCAGTGACACCAACACATCATGTAAGTTATCATTATCACCAGTACATCATGGAAGTCATCAGTTACTCCAACACATCGTACAAGTCATCAGTAACACCAACACATCATGCAAGTCATCAGTGACAACAACACATCATGGAAGTTATCAGTAACACCAACACATCATAGAAGTCATCAGTGACAACAACACCAATGTTCACACAAGTTTTTATCGGTTGTACATAATAATAATTTTGTTTATTTTATACAGGTAAACGTTTCACCAGGTTTACCTGTCATCATTAGGTGAGATACAAGAACTGATACTAACAGAATTTAATTTAAAAAAGAATCACGTGAGAATATATAACAATACTAATCTACAAACATACAACTAACCAATTACAACAATAAAGTAATTTATCAATGAACTGCCAAACTTAGGTATAATAAATATAACTTTTAGGCCTAAGTATAAATATTGAAATTCGTTATATATACAAGAGAGAAGGGAAATTAAATGAAATGCCTTTGTATTTGTTAAGAATATAGTTTTTATTAATAGAGTTTTTTCTTATTTTTTGTCCAGTAATTTTGTCTTCTCTACTGAAGGTTTTAAAAGTTGAAAAAATATCATAATCATATCGAAACTAAAAACATTGTTTTGTAAAGTGAATTTGAGATGGCAGTGTCTTCAATTATTATCATAAAAATATTGGCAAGTACTGGAGCTACATGATTCCCCATACTTAGGCCTTCAATTTGGATATAATTCACATCTTCAAGCTGGAAAGTGGAAGATTTCGCGGCAAGAAAAAACAATAGTGTTGATGTTTAGACAAAAACGGTAATTAAAATCGTTTTGGTAACATTCCAGGGCAGCATTTATCGCTTGAAGGACGGGGACTTGAGTGAACTGATTGAACAAAATGACTAAATTCTCGGAGCTTTTTGATAAATATTTCAGATTTTTTATGAAGGAGGAAGTACGAGAAACATATTTCAAAGAACATCCAAGCGAAGAATTTTCCTAGATTGTAACTGTAAGCTTTGTATGCCGAAACAATAAGACGTAAAGAGAAATCAGGTTGTTGAGTTTTGGGGAGACCACAAATTTGAGAAGTAAGGGGACCTGAGGGACGAAGAAATTGATATATATACCAGTAGACAGTTGAGAATTTTTTCTAATCCTAAAATAAATCGTTTTAATTCTTTGTCTTTGGAAAAAGTTCAGTTAATTTTCATTCTTTAAATAAAATTCTGTTAGCATCAGTTCTTGTGATAGACAGATATTTATTCCTCATCTAGAGTCACTCCAATCGCGTTTGAAAACACCTGTAACGTATTTATTTACGCCAATTCACAAGCGCTTCAGATTCCGTCTTGAAATATTAGACAACTCATATTTGCAAATAATAAGACTTTAGGTAGGGCTCTAGAATGGCCTGGTGGTTAGAGTACTCGAATTGCAAATTTGTGGGTAGCGGTTTCGAATCACGTCACCGAAAATTCTCGTTCTATATGGATGTTTACTAGGCTAGTCACCCACCTTACACCCCTGGGCTTACAATAAATACCGACTAATTATTCCTAATTCGATGGGACTAAGGTCAATTTCGGTTGTTTCGGCTACTTTGAACAAAGATTAACAAACGTAAATTTATATCTATTCAGAGTATCTACAATAACCACGATCTCGCATTGAAACTCGAAAGTAGCGAGATTCAGCTTGAAACTCTACTTTATTTGTGGTCTTTACATTAACTGTCTACAGTATCTTGCACTAACTTCCGCTTTATGGCGGTTTCACATCAATACCCGTTATATTCGTGCACTTCTCGTATACAAGATTCTCACAGAAAGTTCGGTAAATCATTAATCTCACACTCACCTTGGTTCCGCTTGTAGTTGGACAATAATTTCTACTGTATGCTTGATCTCACGGTAGCTTTTGCCAAATCGAGATTGTCAGATTAATCTGTGGTATATCCGTAATCTCAGATTTGTTTATTTTGTATCGCAACAACCTTTGCTCTGTGGTATATCCGTAATCTGAGATTTGTTTATTTTGTATCGCACCAACCTCTGCTCTCTCCATGATTTAACTTTAACCACTGTTATATCCACGACCTACAACAAAGTTACATTCGATGCATGATTTCATGTTCCTATTTGCTATATCCGGAATTTCACACTTAAGTGAAAAAGTAAAAAAAAAAACATACAAACTTTATGCTAATACTACGAGAATATACATCTGATGGTAGACTTAATAACACTGTTAGATAAAATCTGAGATTAACACCAACTTTTCACTCGGTGATGTAACGTCAATTATTTTTTTTATAAAAATATCAGTAAAAACAGATATACTTCAAGCACCAATACTTTTCATAACCAGTTGTGTACTTTTTCAATTGTCCGTTGTTTACCAGACAATTTTACTCTCAAGAACGATCCCTCAGTAGCGAGAGGCCCGGCATGGCCAGGTGGTTAGGGCGCTCGAATCGCAATCTGAGTGTCAGGGGTTCGAATCCCCGTCACACCAAACATGCTAGCCCTTTCAGCAGTTGGGGCTTATAATTTGACAGTCAATCCTACTATTCGTTGGTAAAAGAGTAGCCCAAGAGTTGGCGGTGGGTGGTGATGACTAGCTGCCTTCCCTCTAGTTTTACACTACTAAATTAGAGACTGCTAGCGCAGATGGCCCTTGTGTAGCTTTGTGCGAATTTCAAAACAAACAAACAGTAGCGAGAGGTTTAATTTATCGTGAAACTTGAAAAGGTGGAAACAGTCAAATAAAGAAAAAATTATAATCAAGCCTACCGAATGATTAATGAATTCATTAGTTAAAAGTGAGTGATCATCAGTCACACCAACACATCATGGAAGTCATCAGTAACACCAACACATCATGGAAATCATCAGTCACACCAACACATCATGGAAGTCATCAGTTACACCAACACATCATGGAAGTCATCAGTAACACCAACACACCATGGAAATCATCAGTCACACCAACACATCATGGAAGTCATCAGTTACACCAACACATCATGGAAGTCATCAGTTACACCAACATATCATGGAAGTCATCAGTAACACCAATACATCATGGAAGTCATCAGTCACACCAACACATCATG
>NW_013676033.1:18360-19744 GCF_000517525.1 Limulus polyphemus
GGAAGTCATCAGTAACACCAACACACCATGGAAATCATCAGTCACACCAACACATCATGGAAGTCATCAGTTACACCAACACATCATGGAAGTCATCAGTTACACCAACATATCATGGAAGTCATCAGTAACACCAATACATCATGGAAGTCATCAGTCACACCAACACATCATGAGGGTCATCAGTGACAACAACACATCATGGGAGTCATTAGTAACACCAACACATCATGGAAGAAATCAGTAACACCAACACATCATGGAAGTAATCAGTGACACTAACACATCATGGAAGTCATCAGTGACACTAACACATCATGGAAGTCATCAGTCACACCAACACATCATGAGGGTCATCAGTGACACTGATGACTCCCATGATGTGTTAGTGTCACTGATTACTTCCATGATGTGTTGGTGTTACTAATGACTCCCATGATGTGTTGTTGGTGATGACTTTCATGATGTGTTGGTGTGATGTGTTGGTGTTACGTACAAGTCATCAGTAACACCAACACATCATGCAAGTCATCAGTAACACCAACACATCATGCAAGTCATCAGTAACACCAATACATCATGGAAGTCATCAGTTACACCCACACATCATAAAAGTCATCAGTAACACCAATACATCATGAAAGTCATCAGTGACAACAACACATCATGGAAGTTATCAGTAACACCAACACATCATGGAAGTCATCAGTGACACCAACCCATCATGGAAGTCATCAGTAACACCAACATTTCATGGATGTCATCAGTGACACCAACACATCATGGAAGTCATCAGTAACACCATCATTTCATGGGAGTCATCAGTAACACCAACACATCATGCAAGTCATCAGTAACACCAATACATCATGGAAGTCATCAGTTACACCAACACATCATAAAAGTCATCAGTAACACCAACACATCATGAAAGGCATCAGTGACAACAACACATCATGGAAGTTATCAGTAACACCAACACATCATGCAAGTCATCAGTGACACCAACACATCATGCAAGTCATCGGTAACACCAACACATCATGCAAGTCATCAGTAACACCATCACATCATGCAAGTCATCAGTAACACAAACACATCATGAAAGTCATCAGTGACAACAACACATCATGCACGTCATCAGTAACACCAATACATCATGGAAGTCATCAGTTACACCAACACATCATAAAAGTCATCAGTAACACTAACACATCATGGAAGGTCGTCAGTGACATCAACACCTCATAGAAGTCATCAGTGACACCAACACATCATGGAGTCATCAGTGACACCAACACATCATGCAAGTCATCAGTGACACCAACACATCATGCAAGTCATCAGTGACACCAACACATCATGCAAGTCATCAGTAACACCA
>NW_013676034.1:0-7872 GCF_000517525.1 Limulus polyphemus
ATAATTCACAACGAACGATTCACGCGCTTGACTCAATTGTCCGTCTCTATCTCGGTCTGCAATTCAATTCCCCTTGTTGCCGTCACTTCTTGGCGGTCTTATATACAAGAATACCGCACATCTAGTAAACACTCGAGCATTCACGAACCTACGAGAATATCATGACGTGTTACTAGCGTCACGTGACTTCCGCTGTCGTAACAGTATTAAGGGAGTTCTTAGGTCATCGTGATTTCTATTAGTCGTCTAGTAATGGACTAACATAAATTAATAGAGGAAATAAGTAAAAAAAGTTACATATAAAATAAACTTGTAGTTGAAATTGTGAAAATTGTTAATTACTACTCTAAAGACAGTATATATATGTATAACATTAAAATGCGCGTTATTTATGAAAAACCTATTTACACATTTTTGTGAATTAAATACAGCTGAAGGTATTGAAATGCTTTGTCTCTTCTGAGATAAAATACGGTTAAAACAATCTGACGTTATTTCTTTAGTTTAAAAAATACTTTAAATTTCAGTATCGCATTTTGAGAACTGTTAAGAAGATGTATCAATAAAGTTTTCTGTGTCACAAAGATTGTGGAGTCAGTCTTTTTCTACAGTTAAAAATAAAAAATAAATTAATTTTTTTTTACATTTAAAGGTCATTACAATTGTAAATTTTGAATAATATAACAAATATTTTTGAAAGATTTGTTTGATGAATAATTTACTGCTCCAGTCATGTTTGTAAAAAAAATTACATCTTCATGTTCCAGAGATTTTGAGAAACGAAATAATAAAATATTTTACATATTTAATAAACACTTCTCTAAATTTAATATAGCAGGTAAAAATTTCAATACCCCTAAATTTGGCGGGAAAATCCCAAACGACCTACATAGTTGTTGTAAAGAAAGTTTACAACTGAATAATTTTTAAACACATTATTTTGTATTTTCTAAATGGCAGCTTTAAAGTTAATATATGTTTGACTAAAATAAAAACGTTTTATATTTTACCAAAATGAAATGTTGCCGTCATTAAACTTGTGTTGGTGGGGAAGGCGATTTGGCATTGGACTGTGAACGTGTATTAGTCGTGGCTGTAGAAGAATGAGGTCCATAAACTTGGTTGGATACTGCCGCTCCTCGTCCGTTAACACTACATTCAAGTCCTTTCTAATAACAAGAACATATATATATATTACAAGTAAGTTGTGCTTCAGAAGATGATGACACAAAAACATAAAGAATCGTTCACTCGTTATGTTTCACTAAGATGCTTGTTTGTTTTATGTCAAGCACAAATCATTATCGAAACACGATTTTTAGCGTTTTAAGCCATCAGACTTACCACTAAGGGGCGCCAAAGAACTCTTTGAATGATAACTGTGCAAAGTTACCAAAGGGAAAACAATTTAACGTTTCCTTTCAAAGACAACAGGAAGATTTTACAAATTTCTTGTACAGACTAAATTCATCGAATCGCAACAACTAACTGTTATCAGATTGATTTATTTTAACTGAGTCACCAAATTAAAAAAAAGAGAGATAAACATCGAAGACCTTAAGAAATGACGAAACAAAAGTAGATGAAATAATTAATATTAAGTGGTACAACAGTAAGTCTGAAGGCTTACAACATTAAAAATCAGGTTTCAATACCCGTGGTGAGCACTTCACAGATGGCCCATTGTGTAGTTTTGTGCTTAACTACAAATAAACACAAATTAATGTAGAAGCGAACTGTTAATTCAAAGCTTCTGCTTCTTACAAGAAAAGCCACTTTGCAAATAGAAATATGGACATTTAACCAATAACGATAAAACTGCCATTGTTACATAACCATATGACAACACTACCCTCGCTCATCATTACGGCCACTGTAAAATATTCCTGTTTTTTTTTTTTTGAAGTTATCGTTAAAAATCCATCTGGAATACTTCACATTTGTCCATCATTAAAGTTTACGTTCTTGTGTCTTAATGTACATTTGTACTCTAATCAAGCTAGAGAAATTTGAAACTCATTAAAACTTAAGTATAGTATAAATAACAACACAACTCTAGTGGCTATAACATTTATATCACAATTTTGTAAACAAAAATAAAAAAATCCCGTACTTTTAATTATAATTTAACCTTTGGGGAATTTAAGCTTCGTGTTTGAAAGCTGAGAAAAACAGAAAACAAAACATTATAATATAATACTTTCAAATATGTCTTTATGTTTCAATAATTTTCCAAAACTGTTGTAAAACAAAAGAGATACAAAAAAGATAAAATTATTGAAGTACCATCTGTCTAGTTTCTCCTTTTGAGGATCCTTCTGGATTGGCTGGGGATTCGGGATGTTCTTTCACTGGACTACTAAGAACCTCCTGACTGCCAGAGGGCGTTACTACAATATTAATGAATACGAACTTCAACGTACGAAACGTCATGAATATGTTCATATTCATGTTTTCCTGAAACGACTCAGACAAGAAATGATTCATTTACTGATCTAGAATAATGGCGTAAGCCTGATACTTTCTAACATATAGAAACAGTTTCTCAGTTATCACCTCAATTACTAACTGGTTTGTCAGGAGAAAGCAGCGAAGCCAAACCAGTTCAGATCGGTTCACGTAACCCGGTGAATATTGTTAATGTACTTTGTTGTTTGTTCTACAAATTGTGTTTATTATATTATCACGTCGATTCACGTGACCTGGTCAGAACAATCTCAACGTAGATCAATAAAATAATGACCCAACAATATTTTTAATGTACTTTGTTGTTTGTTCTACAAATTGTGTTTATTATATTATATTATCACGTCGATTCACGTGACCCAGTCGGAACAATCTCAACGTAGATCAATAAAATAATGACACAACAATATTGTTAATGTACTTTGTTGTTTGTTCTACAAATTGTGTTTATTATATTATATTATCACGTCGATTCACGTGACCCGGTCAGAACAATCTCAACGTAGATCAATAAAATAATGACACAACAATTTTTTTTAATGTACTTTGTTGTTTGTTCTACAAATTGTATTAATTGTGTTATATTGTTTTTCATATTTTTATTACACACGATGTTTGATTTGTTTGTTGTATTGCGATAATAGGACACGAACGATGGATCTTAGGTCCACAGTCCATGACAATAAAGTAAAACGAATTTCTTATGTTTACTTTACACGAAAATGTTTTTGTGATATATATTTAACATTGTTGAATTGAAGAAATAGAAATATTTCCACGGTTTATTTAGACTGTTACTTGGAACTACAGAAATGAATTATTGGTATGCATATTAAGCAACAAAGATAGATTTATTACCTATACGTTACAATGTGCAATACAGGGTTAAATGTTGTATGATCACTGAACCAGTTTAAAATTACAAATACTTCAAGTGTTCACGTAAGTACCCCACATTAAAAGTTGCATGAAAAGCAGCATAATTAATATCCTTAATCAGTGGTGTAACTACAAAAGATGCCCCCCCCCCACACATACAATGTATTTGGGCTCCCTATATTTACTTCCATATATTTGTGGTTATGATTCTGGCTGATTCGAGTCCCCTTTTGGCTCGAGCCTCCTCCCCCCTCGCAATTGCGGGGGTATACTTATGCAACTGTTCTTGGCCCGGCATGGCCAGGTGGTTAGGGCGCTCGACTCGAAATCTAAGGGTCGCGGGTTCGAGTCACCGTCACACCAATCATGCTCGCCCTTTCAGCCGTGGGGGCGTTATAATGTGACGGTCAATCCCACTATTAGTTGGTAAAAGAGGTAGCCCAAGAGTTGATGGTGGGTGGTGTCGACTAGCTGCCTTCCCTCTAGTCTGTCACTGCTAAATTAGGGACAGCTAGCGCAGATAGCCCTCGTGTAGTTTTGCGCGAAAGTAAACAAACCCAACCAGATGACCAGTTTTAAAGACGCTAACAGCATTGTGATTGTTGTTGTTTCTTCGCTTGACGGCGCTCATTAAATTCTGCTGGGACCAACATTCTCTGCCACACAATAGAATCAACTCGACCTTCTCATGCTTTAGTAGCGCAATGATCAGTCACGTATCTGGAATTATGAAAAGCTGAAAATCACCTATGGTTCCAGACTTTTCGGCAATCCTGTACAAAATTGTTGGACCTTTCTTCAACAGGGGGTAAGCTGAGGATTAAACTACACTTGTGTACACCGCAGTTTCTTACAGTGTTGTATCGTGTTTCTTCGGACTTGGGTCATATGACTGACATATTGTGTAATTATTAAATAGTTTGTAAAGACGTATAACAAAGGCACTTTCTTTTAAAAATAAGGGTCTCTAGAAATTGAAGGATCTCAATTCTAATATTTTGTTTAACCTTATAAACACTACTGAATCTATACATTTTATTTTGTTTTCTTTGCAATACGTTTATTACTTACTGCGGAAAAAAACAACAACAACTAAAACTGGCAAGAATTTTGTTTGGAGGAAGAGAAAGCAACGTGATAGTTGCTTGCTCTTCCCAACAGGTGGTGTTCAGGAACAATTGTTCCCCCTTCAAACCCGAGCGTGGGAAATTTTTTCCCACGCTGGTGGTTATTTTTGATTTCTTGCAATCATATTTGTGAAGAACTTCGGAGAAGACACGAAGACCTTGGCACTAAAGGATTTCTTGTTCTTCGTGATTGGAGGTTTAATTCCAGTTGAAGATGTAGTTCAGCGACGTGGAGAGACAGACACTATGACCAAAATAACCAGTTGTTTTACTTATAACATTTTAAAATGAAAAGAACCAACATTATGATTTTCGAAAAATAAACCATCTGGAGATGAAGGCCTTTTTCAGAGGGAGTGTCAGTAACTATCATTGCTAATCCGGGGGGGGGGCAGATCCCCTGCAAAAAGAAAGAATCGGTACTAAGTTCTGATGAGTGCTAATAAATATAGTTGCTAATCCTGGGGGGGCAGATCCCCTGCCCATTTAGCAGTGACACTTGGAATTCAAAGAAAGAACTAGTACTAAGTTCCAATGAGTACCACTTGATAAAGGCGCCGATCCTGGGGGGGGGGGTCTCCTGCAACTTTAACATTGGGGGAACGGCGTGTGTATCTGTCCCCCACTTTATAGGTATCTTAAATACATATTCCAATTATATGATTATATAAACAATAAGAAGCAATCAAACAAGATTACCGAAAAATGAGAAACATCTCCCTTTGCTGGTCACTGTGAAATTTTTTATTTTTATAATTAACAACGTAATGCAAATTTTCAGTCGAGACAGGCGCCTGTGTCGGTAGGATTTCATTCCTGAATCTATAGTTTGTTTTTGTTTGAATTTTCGCGCAAAGCTACACGAGGGCTATCTGCGCTAGCCGTCCCTAATTTAGCAGTGTAAAACTAGAGGGAAGCCAGCTAGTCATCACCACCCACCGCCAACTATTGGGCTACTCTTTTACCAACGAATAGTGGGATTGACCGTTACATTATAACGCCCCCACGGCTGAAAGGGCGAGCATGTTTGGTGTGACGGGGACTCGAACCCGCGACCTGCAGATTGCGAGTCAAGCGCCCTAACCACCTGGCCATGCCGGGCCTCTGAATCTATAGCAGTTATATGTGACATAATGTATGTGTTTATTTTTCAGGTAAACCTGTCAGAACAGGAGCGACACCTAATTATGAAGAAAATCTAAAATAACTTCAACTTTCAAATCTAATTAAAACACAGAGCTGGGACTAATAAACATTCACCAATTGCGAAATTTCATAATGTCTTCCAATGCAATACGAGATGTCGAAAGTATAATTTCAACAGTTACATTCAAAATACACTTACCTGAACGCATCGATCGAGGGGAAGGATGGGAGGGTTGAGAATAGTTACTCGGCCTTCTGGAAACTGGCACGTGCAGACTTATGTGGCTGGAGCGTTTGCTGTTACTTTTACGTTTCTTTCCCAGTTTAATGTGCATCAACCGGGGATGTGGAGAATTGAAAATAGTTCTCTGGTTTCGAAACCTGGCCCTGTCAAAATAGGTTTTTATTTGGATTATAAACAGTACGTGCTGAGGTAATCAAGGTCTTAATCAGTGTTCAATTTAAATAGCGACACAATGTTATGTAAAACTTTACTCGAAACAAGAAGGACATTTTTAGCTGCGGCATAATGGCTCATAAGACGTCTCTGTTGATTTCTCAATTACACACTTTTAGCTCATAGCTCCGTCATCTCTTGACCGATTTGAAATCTAATTACATTTTTCGACTCAGGAGGTCAAGTCCTCTCGACTGATATACTGAACACGCTCAAGGTCTCATAGGTTAATTTATTCTAATGCCGCCTAAAATAATTTCAGTTTGAGAATAGGCTGGTAGAGATCCTGAGATCCTGTTAGAGAGAGGAAACAGAGAGAATCCTCAGTAGCCGCAGCACTTGAAATTCTTTTTAGCAGGATTAGAGTAAATTAATCTATGAAACCTTTATTTTCCTTTTTATTAGCTATATTATTTTGCGGCAACAATACCAAGCGTGGAGTGCGCGTATATCTGATTAGATTTTATTAGTCATCAGGATCTCTACCAGCCTATCCTCAAATTGAAATTATTTTAGTTTTAGGCACAATTAGAATAAATTAATCTATAAGACCTTGGGCGTGGCCAAGTACATCAACCGAAAGGGTTTGACCTCCTGAATCCAAAACTGTAATTAGATCTCAAAATCGGTGAAGAGATGACGGAGCTATGAGCTAAAACTTTGTACTTGAAAGAAAAAACAAACAAACTCAGACTGTTCTATGAGCCGCTCAGCCGCGGCTAAAAGGTCTCATAGATTAATTTACTCTAATTCTGCCTAAAAGAATTTCAAGTGCTGCGGCTATTGAGGATTCCCTCTTGTTTTATAAATCCAAACATGAGATGCATTATGACATATGTTTGTGGGTTTGTTTGTAATTAAGCCCAAAGCTACACAATAGGCTATCTGTGCTCTGCCCACCACGAGTATCGAAACCCGGATTCTAGAGTTTTAAGTCCGCAGACATACCGCTGTGCCACTGAGGGGCCTGTTTGTGGGACAGCGGTATGTGTACAAATTTACAACGCCTATATCCGGAGTTCGATTCCTGAATGTGTCTTTTCTCTAAACCAAACAAACAAATAAAACAAAACACTCTTTGTCTGTTGTTGTGCACACCAGAGGCATCGAAACCCGATATATAGCGTCGTAAGTCCACAGACATACTGCCGAGCCACTGGGGGTCTCATGACACCTAAGACATTAAAAAAGAAACAAAAAATCTACTCTGGGAAACAAGAAACGTTAATATCTTTTGGTCTTGTGTTTTAAGCCCAAAGTTCGACAAACTCCGGAGTTTTGCGTCGTGCTTACTTTCTTGAAGACCAAACAGAATCATGTTGAGTTATACAAAACGAAAATGTCGTTATATCTATGCTAACGTCAACACTTCAATTTTAGACTAGTTATAAGTTATAAAAAAATTCATTGGTGGATAAAAGAGCTCTGAAGACAACTTTATCAGAAAAATGGTAAGTTTTCCGTAAAACAATACAAACTGAAAATTTCTTTGTTCTAGAGCAAAGCCACATTGGGCTATCTGCTGTATCCATCGCGAGGAATCGAACCCCGAATTTTAGCGTTGTAAATCCATAAACTTACCGCTGTCCCATCGGGGGGGGGGGGACAACTGAAAGTAACATGAAAATACTAGTACTTTCCGTTATTGCTGGAGTTTGTCTGAAGAGTCATAAGTGTAATTGTAATTTACTTGCCTACCGAACAACTGCAGAGCGACACAAAAAGTGTAATTGTAATTTACTTGCCTACCGAACAACTGCAGAGCGACACAAAAAGTGTAATTGTAATTTACTTGCC
>NW_013676034.1:8799-9855 GCF_000517525.1 Limulus polyphemus
ATAGAATATTGTCTGAGTTAATAACAATTATTAATTATTAATAATAACCCTCATAATTCAATACAGATTAATTCCAATCATTACGGACGTAATAAGTTAGGAATGAGAGCCAAAATAATGTTACTTATACTTAATGATGTTTCAAACAATTCTTTCAAAACAACACAAAAAGAAACGTTTTCTTTCACAGTTTTTTTGTTGTTATTTCAATGATTTTGTTGTAAACGTGGTTATCATGGAACCTTTTGTTTTCTTGTTAATTAATATTGTTTTTACTCTGTTTTAAAAGTGGAATGAACTTAATTTTCAATTTTAGAACCTAATGATTTTAGTTTGATGATGTGCAGTTAATGATTATAAGAGTTTCGGGTGGGACAGTCGTAAATTTACAGCGTTAAGATCCGTGGTTCGATTCGCTACAGTGGGCAGAGCTACAGTGTTCTATAAAAACAACAACAAAACAATCGTTATAACAAAAGTAAAGTAAATGGATAGTAAAGTTTAAGTTATTCTATTATTAGGTCTAACAGAGAAATTATTTCGAAGTAAAATTTAATGTTTTCCAGAACAAATAGTTGAAGTTTTGGTTTAGTTGTTTTGTTTTCAGATTATCATTCTAACGATACGATCTCCCCATCTTTTCCTTTTGATGACGCAAAATAGCTCAAACAAAAATTCTTATTCGAAAAAAAATCGGTTTAAAATAATGATTATTAGAATATATTAGAAAAAAATTTAAACATTTGGTTTTTAACACAATACTTCTCAGCGGATAAGACTGGATTTTAATTAGTAAATTCCAATTTTATCGACCAATAAAATTGTAATAAACTGTTAAAAAACCCACGTTTAATGTTAACAAACCCACGTTTAATGTTAACAAACCCACGTTTATCGACCAATAAAATTGTAATAAACTGTTAAAAAAACCACGTTTAATGTTAACAAACCCACGTTTATCGACCAATAAAATTGTAATAAACTGTTAAAAAAACCACGTTTAATGTTAACAAACCCACGTTTATCGACCAATAAAATTGTAATAAACTGTTAAAA
>NW_013676034.1:10537-14810 GCF_000517525.1 Limulus polyphemus
TTGGATCCGGGTAGAACCATTTCATCCAGTGTAATAGGTGATACTACTGGTCTTTCTGCTTGTTTGGAACACTTTGGATCCGGGTAGAACCATTTCATCCAGTGTAATAGGTGATACTACTGGTCTTTCTGCTTGTTTGGAACACTTTGGATCCGGGTAGAACAATTTTATCCAGTGTAACAGGTAACACCACTGGTCTTTCTGCTTTTCTGCAACACTTTGGATCCGGGTAGAACCATTTCACTCAGTGTAACAGGTGATACTACTGGTCTTTCTGCTTGTCTGGAACACTTTGGATCCGGGTAGAACAATTTTATCCAGTGTAACAGGTAACACCACTGGTCTTTCTGCTTTTCTGCAACACTTTGGGTCCGGGTAGAACCATTTCACCCAGTGTAACAGGTGACACCACTGCGTTCGTTGCAACAGCTTGATATTTCTGGATGTATGTTACGATTTGGATCCGGGTTAAACTATTTATTTCACTACAAGAAACTAACCATTTCTGGACCATATTAGATTCAGAATCAGGTTGACTATTGCTCAGCTAAACGAAACCGTTTTTCTGGAACTGTACTAAGTCTAAGATTCTAAAGAAGCCAGCCATCAACACAACAAATCTAAGAATCATGATTCAGAAAACTTTTCATTAAGCGCAGATATTCATAACGTAATAACTGTTCCAATTAGAGAGAAGAGGCTTATTTCTAACTAGAAAAAAAATATATATATGTGGTTTAAGTAATATTTCTGAAGTACCTGAAATGCACGCGGAAACATTAAGATCCTGGAATAGCGTGAAGTTATCCTTACATGCGCATGCTCCATTCTTGCATAATGAATGCATGTGTTTTACCTCACACTCCTGATCACTGACGCATGACTCGCTGAGTTGTTTCACTGAAATAAAAGGATGTAGAAACGATATAAAGAATAATTCCAAAAACATTACATTCATTATTGAAAAATATCTAAGTTTCAGATGTTTAAATATAAAGGGAAGCTAAATGTCACAGACAGAGGAACCAGAGAGCAAGGGAAGTCAACCCCCCCCACAGGTCTACGCCTGGTATGGGCAAGTTAAATAGCTGTTAATAATTTTGAGGTTGCCATACACTATACGCCTGTGTTTTTTAGGGTTTGTTTCATTTAAGATCTATAAATACCATATTTTCTGGGAGACATACACCCTGATACCTATTGAAAATATCTTATTTGGAAGTTAAATATGATCTCCACATATATTTTTAAAATAATTTTAAAAGAATATTTTGGAAGTTAGCTTTGCCTCGACTTAAGTTTTAAAATAATTTAAAAAGATCATGTTTGGAAGTTGGCTTTGTCTCGACTCAAGTTTTAAAATAATTTAGAAAGATCATGTTTGGAAGTTAGTTTACTTCGACTCAAGTTTCAAAATAATTTAAAAAGATCATGTTTGGAAGTTAGCTTTGCCTCAACTTAAGTTTTAAAATAATTTTAAAAGATCATGTTTGGAAGTTAGTTTTGTCTCGACTTAAGTTTTAAAATAATTTAAAAAGATCATGTTTGGAAGTTAGTTTTGTTTCGACTTAAGTTTTCAAATAAGTTTTAAAATATTTAAAAAGATCATGTTTGGAAGTTAGCTTTGCCTCGACTTAAGTTTTAAAATAATTTAAAAAGATCATGTTTGGAAGCTGATTTTGTCTCGACTTAAGTTTTAAAATAACTTAAAAAGATCATGTTTGGAAGTTAGTTTTGTTTCGACTTAAGTTTAAATAATTTAAAGATCATGTTTGGAAGTTATTTGCCTCGACTTAAGTTTTAAAATTTTAAATTAATTTAAAAAGATCATGTTTGGAAGTTAAGTTTCGCATCGACTTAAGTTTTAAAGTAGTTCAAAATGATTGATTTCTTTATGTTAGAAGTTATCAAGAAACTCCTCCGCGTTCTATACATTATTTTTGGGGCAACATAGTTGATGCAATAACTTGAAACATAGAAAAACAATTTTTTTATAATTACAAATGTAAATGATATTCAAGAAATAAGACCAGTCAGAGCTAAGTAAGCTAACAAATTAGGCTGGATAATAAACGTACTTACCATCTATCTCGTATCATTTTCAGCGGTTCCACTGCATGCGTAATATTTAGTTGTTTCATTATGTAAATAAATCCAACAGATAATCAGGTGAAAAAAGAATAAAATGAGTAGACTTATTATCAGTGCTTCTACTCCTATTTCTAGACTACCTGAACATACATGTGTATGAAAGCAACGTGTTTAATTCGAATAATGATGAAATGACTTTCAGTTGTTTTCAGATGAAATTTTCATCGCAAGTTTCTTGTGTTAGTGAATTTGTCTGTTTGTTTGTTTTGTGTTAAAGCTAAATCTTTATTATTATTTTCTTACCAAAAATTCGCAAGTTTCGAACAAACTGATACTATTAAATATCTGCTTTCGAGGTTCGTCTTTTGTAGAAAATAAATTAAGCGTTATGAAACTTCGTTTTATGTTATAGATTTGCGACTATCAAACTTGTCTTGTTATGCTTACGTGTTATACAAACTTTTTCTAATAAGCAAAGGTTTCGCCAGAGAAATGTGACGAAGGGACAACAACACATCGAGTAAATTATGACAAGAATCTTATTTCTGTACGGGGTCAGAGTTTTGGGACATCCTGTATTGCACAGAATAAAATTACTGCAGATCTTCTTCCAGACACTAAACTAAAGTTTCCAAAACTTTTGTCATCCACCGCTCGCTCCCCTTGAATAAATATGGCTTCTTGCGCTCCCCCCTCTTTTCTTGTTTGGTTTGAATTTCGCGCAAAGCTACACGCGGGCTATCTGTATTAGCCGTCCCTAATTTAGCAGTGAAAGACTAGAGGGAAGGCAGCTAGTCATCACCACTCACCGCCAACTCTTGGGCTACTCTTTTACCAACGAATAGTGCCATTGACTGTAACATTATAACGCCCCCATGGCTGAAAGGGCGAGCATGTTTGGTGGGACGGGGATTCGAACCTCCCCTCAGATTGCGAGTCGAGCACTTTAACCACCTGGCCATGCCGGGTCCCCTCTTTTTTTAAATGAGTGAAAGAGTGAGTTAAGTGACGATATGTAATACACGTATCACATTAAAATGTTATATGTATTGTAGTAATTACTTATTATTTTCATTAATTAAAAAAATATTAAAACATTTTGCATTATTGCTATTTACTCCATGCGTGCATCCCTCCTCCTCCCAAGAGATCATTTGCACCTCCCTGGGCGCGGAGGGAGGGGGGGATTGCATGTTCCACACTTTTAGAAACACAACACTAAACTATTCCAAATATACACTCTTTCTGTAGTTCAAACACTTCTTAGCTTTCAAATAAGTATATTGAACACAAAACAGAATTAAAATTACATATTTGAAGGGGTTAATAATAAACAAGTCAAGATATTTGTTATACCAGAGATTATTACATATTTAAAACCATTAACAACAGAAAATATTGATCTCAATTCTGGCAGGCATCAAATTTAAGCAACTACGGTAATTCTATCAAGTACCAAATATATTTCAGTTTAAAACACAAGTTACAGCCTCCTGGTGGTTCAGCGGTTAGTCTGTGGGCTTAAAACGCTAAAAAAATGGATTTCAATATGCGCAACGGGCAGAGCACAGATAGTTTATTGCGCAGCTTTGTGCTTAATAAGAAACAAAACTAGTTACTGTTTTAGATACTGCTACAGTTTGCCAACTGACCGAGGCCCACTACGAAACGTTATTGAGCAAAGCAACTAAATCTATCTGCTGTTGTTGTCTCTCATTTTGAACTTGACCAGAGAGCTAGCAGCCAGTCAGTTACATTCTACCACACAGCATCTACGCTAAGGTTTGATTGTCATTCTTATAACGCACCTACAGCTTCGAGCGCGGGGAATATTTGTGGTACCGTAATGTTTCAGAGCTTTATCACAGGGCCGCGCAGAAATACTTAGTTTATCAAACTATATAATTATCATTAGTGTCATACAGCAACGCTGTAAAGTAAAAAAATATCAGAATTTTTTTTATCCTCACCCAAAATTGTGTTTGTTTTTTTAAAGTGAAATTGTTGTAACCTCCCAAACCAGCCACGACAAATAATCGTACCATTATCTTGATCTGAGCCACCTCCGTCAGATCTGACCCATCCCAGTCCTCCTAACCAGATTTAAATTCTTCGTAATTGTTTTTTCATTATTATTTATACTATTATTCTGCTTGTTTATATGTACGACCGTTACGCTTTC
>NW_013676034.1:15412-19318 GCF_000517525.1 Limulus polyphemus
TATTTAAAGAAGTACTGTTACAATAAAGATACTAATTTGGCCGGAAATGTTTTGCGGGTCTCTACTAGTTATAATTATTACCACTGTCACTTATGCCACTCGCCATCTATCCAGTGCATGAGCAAGAGATAATTATTTCTGAACACCCTCGATTGCTTTTGGCCCTGGGTTGAAATTAATTATTTGAATCTAATTTGACTTAAGGTTAAAAGTTTTAAATCGAAATACCCGCTATGGTAAAATACAAAACAACAAGTACAGTATCCATCTCGAAGAAACCGAAACAAATTGTGCAAACAAAACGATCAACAAACGTGTGCCAGACTAGTTCACCTGAAACGAACTCCAATGACTCGCCTACTTGAAGTCTAAATTTAAAGTAGGTGACTCAGATATTCGAACCATACAGTTGATTGTTTGTTTGTTTTTGAATTTCGCGCAAAGCTATACTAGGGCTATCTACGCTAGCCGTCCCTAATTTAGCAGTGTAAGACTAGCGGGAAGGCAGCTAGTCATCACCACCCACCGCCAACTCTTGGGCTACTCTTTTACCAAGGAATAGTGGGATTGACCGCCACATTATAACGCCCCCACGGCTGAAAGGGCGAGCATGTTTGGTGTGACAGGGATTCGAACCCGCGACCCTCAGATTGCGAGTCGAGTGCCTTAACCACCTGGCCATGCCGGGCCGCCCATACAGTTGAAAAAAGCGTGTCAGATGTTCAAAACCTCACACAGTTGAAGGTATGCAAAATATACGAAGTATCTATTGTTGAAGCAGGCCTAGTGGTAAGGACACTTGATTCACAATCTGCGGGTCGCAGGTTCGAATCTCTTCACCAAAACATACTCACTCTTTCAGGTGTGGGGGCGTTATAATGTGACGATCAACCTCACTATTCGTTGGTAAAGAGTAGACCATGAGTTTCGTGGCGAATGGTGTTGATTAGCTGTCTTCCCTCTAGTCTATCGCTTCAAAATTAGGGATGGCTAGAACTTCAAAATTAGAGATGGCTAGAACTGATAGCTTTCGAGTAGGTTTATGCGAAATTCAACAAAACAAACAATACAGTTAAAACGCTTGCGCCAGATGTTTTAATTATACTGTTGATGTACCTCAAGTATCAAAAAGATATACAATTGTGTGTGAAATGTTCAAATTATACAGCTGACGCAATTGGCGAGTCAAAGGGATATACAGTCAAAGCAGATGTGTGAACTGAAGTAATCGAATAATACATTTGTCAGATGTGTGAACTGAAGTAATCGAACAATACATTTGAACAGATGTGTGAACTGAAGTAATCGAACAATACATTTGAACAGATGTGTGAACTGAAGTAATCGAACAATACATTTGAACAGATGTGTGAACTGAAGTAATCGAACAATACATTTGAACAGATGTGTGAAATGAAGTAATTGAACAATACATTTGTCAGATGTGTGAACTGAAGTAATCGAACAATACATTTGAACAGATGTTTAAACTATACAATTGATACAGCGGATGTATTCCAACTAAAATAAATGAAGCGTTGAATAGTGATGGTTTCAGTGTTATTTAAGTTGAAACCGCGTAGCCTATTGAAGTAAAATGAGTCTGATAAATAGAATAAAGACTTCTTTGTTCTATTTACCAGACTCACTTCACTTCTTTGTTCTATTTACCAGACTCACTTCACTTCTTTGTTTTATTTACCAGACTGACTTCACTTGAAGTGAGTCTGGTAAATAGAACAAAGAAGTGAAGTGAGTCTGGTAAATAGAATAAAGAAGTGAAGTGAGTCTGGTAAATAGAACAAAGAAGTGAAGTGAGTCTGGTAAATAGAACAAAGAAGTGAAGTGAGTCTGGTAAATAGAACAAAGAAGTGAAGTGAGTCTGGTGAATAAAACAAAGAGTAAAGTGAAGGAAACCCGGGAAGACGGGATTAAGAAACCGAAAGTTTCTCAATGATTGTTAATTATTACAGATAATTATGAAAATAATTAAAAATATACAATTCGTTATCATATTTCGAGATGATCCAGAAAAGAACGGAAACTACAACCTCGGGATTAACATTTTGTGAAACGTCAAGTTGAAACGGAAGGTACCTCCGTCCCACAACTCACAGAAAATGTTTTAACTGAACAACGAAACGACGATAAATATTTCAGATATATTCTTTTGTAGTTAAATACAAATGATGTTCTGGCAACAACTCAACTATCAAACGTTAACATTCGCGCAGTAGACAATATCTACAACCAGGATCCAGATAAGATTGCGCGAATACTAAGTCCTTTCCAAAGACTTTCTTAGGTTACCATAGTAACAGGCAAGTTGCCCAGTCACGTTAACAGAACTATGAACTTCACAGGCGCCGTTCCATGCACTAGTAGCTCGCGGTTTATATAGGGTTTAAAGAGGTCGATATAAATATGAGGACGTAGTGACGTAGTCGGATAGTTTAAACTTTTCGTTTGATTTATATCGTAATTGTAAATATTATTGACCATCTTTACGTTTACAGGATGTCTATACATCAAACCGTTTTTTTATCAAGACTAGAAACAAGCATTTTTTTTAGCTCCTCTCAATTAACTTGGAAATGATAATAATAATAAAAAAATCCCACACTTCAATCTTATGTGTTGCTTTAATGTTTGTCTAAACTTTAGCCCAAGGACAGGTCAAGTAAGGATAAAATAAATGTTGGTAATAATTCTTTGATAAAATATGTGAATTATCGACGCCCTTTATATTTTTTGACGTCTCCAGAGAATGGCGTGTCGCAGCAGTTTAAAAACCCTATTTAAGATTTACGGCATTCTATATGGGGTTGGAGCCCCATATAGATTATCCATTTCTACATAATTAATACAAACCCTTTCCCGGGGTTTTGTGTCAGATAACACATTAAACTCTAGAAAGTCAAAAAGTTAATGTATCCATGTTATTATGGCCCCCTTTTAGCTTAAACTCAACCATACATTAGTATTCAAGTCAGCATAAACCGATTTTTAGCTTAAACTCAACCGTAACTTAGGATTCAGGTCAGCACAAACCGATTTTTAGCTTAAACTCAACCATACATTAGTATTCAGGTCAGCACAAACCGATTTTTAGCTTAAACTCAACCGTAAATTAGTATTCAAGTCAGCACAAACCAATTTTTAGCTTAAACTCAACCGTAAATTAGGATTCAGGTCAGCACAAACCGATTTGTAGCTTAAACTCAACCGTACATTAGTATTCAGGTCAGCACAAACCGATTTGTAGCTTAAACTCAACCATACAATAGCACTTTATAAGCAACTAGCCAGGATATCCGTTACTCTCTCCACATTTCGTACTACCAAACTAGTTTCTTAACGCTTCAAATCCTTTGTATGTCGTGAATTTATCATCTCTCGCTCAACCTAAAAATCGGTTTGTGCTGACCTGTATCTTAATGTAATTACATCCAACCCTAGTTGCTTATAAAGTGCTATTGGTTGGATGTAATTACGGATATCCTTCCAACCAATAGCACTTTATAATGTAATTACGGATATCCTGGCAACCAATAGCACTTTATAAGCAACTAGGGATGTAATTACGGATATCCTGGCTAGTTGCTTATAAAGTGCTATTGGTTGGATGTAATTACGGATATCCTGGCTAGTTGCTTATAAAGTGCTATTGGTTGGATGTAATTACGGATATCCTGGCTAGTTGCTTATAAAGTGCTATTGGTTGGATGTAATTACGGATATCCTGGCTAGTTGCTTATAAAGTGCTGTTGGTTGGATGTAATTACGGAGATCCTGGCTAGTTGCTTATAAAGTGCCGTTGGTTGGATGTAATTACGGATATCCTGGCTAGTTGCTTATAAAGTGCCGTTGGTTGGATGTAATTACGGATATCCTGGCTAGTTGCTT